>NW_028172014.1:0-1000 GCF_963971535.1 Notolepis coatsorum
TAGATAGATAGATAGATAGATAGATAGATAGATAGATAGATAGATAGATAGATAGATAGATAGATAGATAGATAGATAGATAGATAGATAGATAGATAGATAGATAGATAGATAGATAGATAGATAGATAGATAGATAGATAGATAGATAGATAGATAGATAGATAGATAGATAGATAGATAGATAGATAGATAGATAGATAGATACACACAGTGATAGAGATAGTGACAGAGATGAGAGAGGGTGAGTACAACATAGATAGAAAAACACATAGAGGGGGATAGAGAAAGAGAGAGAGACAGAGAGATATAGGGGTGCTGTGTCCATGTAATCAGGATTAAAAGATGGAATGACTTCTGTGATCAAGGCCAACAGAGCAACACTTTAATCACTTCCTGCCACACACACACACACACACACACACACACACACACACACACACACACACACACACACACACACACACACACACACACACACACACACACACACACACACACACACACACACACACACACACACACACACACACACAGGCACATGCACACAAACAACACTAGCTGACATGCAAAGAAAGGCGCACTCAAACATGCACACACATACACCAAAATGTTCAATACACACAAACACACACACACACACGCACACACAACATAGCCTTTTGAACCGCTTTGAAAAGCGACTCCATTATGCATATTCATTTGTCAACTTGAAACTTGAAGGTCGAGTTGGCAAATGTTGACTGACTCGACAGGCTTCCAGAATGCAAACAACTGTATTAAAGGGATACTCCACCAAAACCACGATGTAAACGTTCACTCACTTTACAAAACAGCTTGTATTTTAGAAAAACAGCTCCATTTACAATATTAGATACTGGTAGGGTTCTTAACCTGTTAAGATCTGCCTAAAAGTACATGCCCAAGTAAATGGTAGATTGCTCCACTTCTACAACGCCAATTAGCATGTTCTTGGTATCTAGGAACATCTATGGACCTCA
>NW_028172012.1:0-5000 GCF_963971535.1 Notolepis coatsorum
GAGGTGTCAGGAAGCACGCGATATTGGCGGCGCTGTTGTTGTCAAAGAAGTGAGTCACGTCTACGCAGTGGTGCCACACAGTGAAGGGTAATCACTTTAAGACAAGTTAGAGAGCGGCTTCGGGAAATGAGTTCAGTGAGGCGTGGTACACTGGTACACGCTCAGCGGGGAGCATGTTTTTCACAGTAGACACGGGATACGCATTAAGTATGCGCGAGTGAGTAACGCATATGAATTAGCTTAATTAACCTGGTTGAGTACAAATGGCTAGGAAATACTGTAGAACATTGTAAATCCTTCTTACATTTGTGTCATACAGTACATGCATGTTCATACACTTACCAACCTCACCTCCTCTCCACAATACTCTATCTGTCCTAGTGTTTTATGGTATGTGTGTCTGGTGTGTGTGCGTGTGGGATGTGGGTGATCTAATGGTGCACAGGTGTGTTCTATCAGTCCTAATCAGCTACCGAATTGCTTCCCCACACAAAAGGATTTGTTTGTGTGATTGACAGTCTTTATGGTGGTTGTATTCGGTTGGATGTCCTTTTCTTTTCACAGCAGCTCACAAATCTTGCTGCTGTGTTTGCACATTGTTGTATTTCTCCCAGTATGTATGGGAGTTTTGAGTTATTTTCCATGTTTTCAAAGTCTCTTTGGGTGTTTGCAATTTGTGGGAAGTATATCTCTGAGGTCTTGGTATAGTGGGCAGTTTGTTAAGAAGTGTAGCTCGGTTTCCACCTCTTCTTGTGTGCAGTGCGCACAGTCTGTCTTCTCTTGGGAGCCAGGTCTGCCTTGTTGTGTTGTGGCTGTGCTCGCTGAGTCTGTACCTAGTCAAGGATCTTCTTAGTTTTGGGTCAGTCACAGTGCTCAGGTTTTTTTTTTTTTCTTCTTTTTTTTAAACATGACATACAATTAGACACACAAGCATTAACAGTAAATATCCACAGTAAGTCACAGGATTATACATTCCATTTGAATCAATATAAATGTAGTTTACGAGATATATACCTAATACTTGCAATACAATACAATACATACATATGCTCTTACTCGCTCTTCTTCCCCCCCCCCCAGGACCCCCCCTTGGATAATCCATCCATTTTCATTCGTTTTTTAACCAGGAATTTTTTTCTCTCCACCACTTTTAACAAGATTGCAATGTTGGTTTCACTGACACCTAAAATTCTTGCTGTAGATATCTCTAGATAAATCACATCGAGATAGGTAAGAACCCATACCTTCCGGCACATTTTATCCGGTTGAATCCATCGTGATGCTATCAGCTTTTTAGCAGCTGTGAGACCGGACAAAACTAGTCTCTTTAGCTGTATAGAGGCTGCAAACTGAGAAACATCATTCAACAGCAATACAGAGGGCTGTACAGGTATGTTCAGATATAAAAATTCTGATAATTGCAGGGTCACTTCTTCTCAGAATATCTTAACAGGTGGGCAATCCCAATACATATGCATAAATGTACCATCATCACCGTTTGTACATAAGGAACATAGAGAATCTTGTCTAAGTCCCATTCTGTTCAATCGTATAGGAGTCAGGTATGTCCTATGAATATAATTAAGATTCATTTGTTGATGATCCGGGTTGCGTGACGCAATTCGAACATTTGCCCAGACTTCTTGCCAATCAAAATCTACTTCCAAGTCTGGTATATCCCTCCTCCAGACAGAGTCTAGGGGAAGGATTCCATACGACGACGTTAGTAAGTGATGATAAAAGTCAGATACAAAGCCTCTCGATGTCTCTCTTTCATAGAAGAATTTGTGATATCTGTGGTGCTCAATTTGTATCTTTAATGGGACTCCATGAGCCTTCAAACATTCCAATAACTGTGCGTAGAAATAAAATGTGGAACTGGTGAGGTTAAATTTGTTACGTATTTCTTGATAGCTACAGAAACCCCGTTTGTTGAAGACATCTCCCAATGTATGTATGCCCTGTTTTTCCCATTTGGGGTATCTGATAGGTCGTTTTCCAATAAGGAGTGCAATGTTATTGAATAGGGGAGAATGGCTATGCCATTTATGTTGGTTAGAATATTTTCTTTTTCTGTGTTTCACGCCAAATTTCAATTCGCATTGCTTAATTGATAATATGGTGTATACTATGTCCTGCAGTCTATGTGGTGCCACTATATTTTCTTCTAAGTTTCTCCAGGATACAGATGCTTGGGAGTCAAACCAGGTGGTCTTAAAGAGTACGCTTTAAAATAGTGGTAGAAGTCTGGAAATGCTAAACCTCCGTCGGCTTTGTTTCTCTGTGCGGTGGATCTTTTTATTCGTGGAGGTTTGTTGTTCCAAATAAATGTATATGCGGTGGAGTGTAATTTTTTCCAGTAACCATCAGGAGGGGGGGTAACGGTAACATTGAGCTAATGAAGTTGATTCTAGGTAAAACATCCATCTTAACTATTGATACTCTGGCCTGTACTGAGTTTTTAAGTTTGGACCATCTGTCAAAGTCATTTTTGATCTTACTGTATCTTGGAGTTTTGTGTAATTATACTTCACCGTTTGGCATATAGTAGGGAATATTTCAACTCCTAGACATCTAAAGTGTTTTACCATTGGTATTTTTTCTGGAAGGACTTTGGCCAATTTATCCTAAATCCCGATAGATTGCCAAAATCATCAATCAACTTGAGAAGATGAGGCAGTGAGGTGGTAGGGTTTTGCATGAACAATATTACGTCGTCCGCATATAAACTAATATGATGTTGTGTGCCCTTAATTGCGATTGGTTCTATGGTTTGGGATTGTCTAATATACTGTGCTAAAGGCTCTAATGATAAAGCGAATAGTCCGGGACTAAGAGGGCAACCCTGTCTGGAGGAGCGCGATACAGGAAAGATTTCGGAGGTCATTTTACCTGTTATAATCATGGCTGATGGGTCTTTGTATAATACTTTTATCATATCAATGAATCCGTTTCCTAACCCCATCCTTTCAAGTACTGCCCATAAATAAGACCATTCCAACCTATCAAAGGCTTTCATCGCATCCAAGGACAACATCGCTATAGGTGGAATGGCATCCTTGCTGGCGTCTAGCACATGTAGTAACCATCTTATATTATCCGTGATCAGGCGGCCTCTTATGAAGCCAGTCTGATCAGGATAAACTAAAGATGTCATATGCTTTTGAAGTCTGATGGCTAGTACCTTGGAATACAGCTTGATATCGGTTCCGAGGAGGCTCAAGGGTCTATAACTACCACAATCGGTGGGGTCTTTTAAGGAGGACAGATATGAGTGCAATATTGTCGATCTTATGGAAATTCCCCTCCTTGATTGAGTATAAAATCATATTAAGTAATAGGGGTCCAATTACATCCCAGCATGAGAGGTACAATTCTGGTGGGATACCATCCCTTCCAGGGGCCTTACCAATTTGCATTTCAGATATAGCCTCCCTAAGTTCATCTAGTGTGATAGGTGTTTCTAACTGTTTAGCGTCTTCCTCTGATAGTTTAGGTAGGTTAATTTGATTAAGATATATATCCATTTTGTTTTGATCGAAAGCCATTTCTGATTTGTACAAGTTAGAGTAAACTCTTTGAATGTCTCGTTAATTTTTTTGGGGTCTGTAACAAGTCCTTGTTGGACCTTAATAGTAGGGATATCTGCAAATCTTGCATTGGCTCGTATCTTCATAGCTAGTAGGTGACTTGGTTTAGAGCCATGAAAGTAATAATGTTGTCTTGTGCTACGTATTTGAAATTCAGATTGTTGTCTTAAAAAGGCATTAATCTCTTTTTTTAACACATTAAATTGAGATTCCAATCGAACCGAGTAGTTGTATTGTAAAGAGGAAAATAACGATGAGTAAAGCGTTTCCAGCTCTACCAATTTTGAACAGCGATTCTTGCGTAGTTTGGAGGCAAAGACCATAGTGAAATCCTTGATAAATCCCTTTACCGACATCCATAATATTCTGGGGTCCTGTACCGAACCCGTATTCTCCAGCAGGAAATTAATAAGTTCATCTTTGAATTGTATAATGAATTCATTGTTTTTCAGCAATATCGAGTTAAATCGCCATCTTGGGGCTCGGGATGACAGTATACCAAATTATCCTTTTAGGAGTAAATAGCTGTGATCTGATTTAGGGCATATGCCGCTACCAACGCTATTTTTCTGTTTCTGTATACAATTTTAGCTATGGTTATCCGACCATCTATATCAGACCATACTTCCTGCAATTCAATATTCAACTTCCGTTTCGCGACTCCACGGGATCTCGTTCCAAAAGATGAGTGGCTAATGTTATGATATATGTTGTCCGCTAGCATTATTTTGTCATCCACTAAAAGGTGCGTTTCGCTTAAAAGAGCCACATCAACCTGTTTGTTTTTCATCAGTGTAAGCACGCTTTTGCGTTTATGTTGTTTGTTTAGTCCCCCGGTATTCCAAATCATTATATTCAAACTAGCCATAATCTAAACAAGTTGTTGTGTACTTGTTTGTAATTCGTCTGGAGTACAAATTCACAATGGATATATATCCAACTATTGAGGTCCTGTTGAGAGCCGAGCTTAAAAACATACATATATACATATAATCCCCTAAACCCCCCTCCCTTAAAGAGCCGTACAAGGTACCTGTGTTCGTTTGACACCCCCTTCGCGTACACCTCCACCCTCCCTTACACGGCCGGTCAGCCCAGAATGAGCCATTTATCCTTAACTTTCCTATGCAAATTGCCATAGGATCTAAAACTTTTAATTCTACCTTGATAGAATGTCACCCGTGGCCTAGGCACTCTCCCGTTGAAAAATGAAAAATATGCCTCAATTAGTATATTCATTTAAACCTTCTACTAACATGTATAGGTTAAAACATATCAAAGACAGAAAAAAAAGAAATATGTTTAGAACTAGATTATAGAAATCCCAAAAATGTTAGAACATCTGCTTAAATCTTAAAATAACTTTGCCAAGCTTACACATCTAGATGAAAAGGAGCTTTTTAAATACGT
>NW_028172012.1:12500-45000 GCF_963971535.1 Notolepis coatsorum
CTGAGCTGAGAGACACTGAGAGACACTGAGCTGAGAGACACTGAGCTGAGAGACACTGAGAGACACTGAGCTGAGAGACACTGAGAGACACTGAGCTGAGAGACACTGAGCTGAGAGACACTGAGAGACACTGAGCTGAGAGACACTGAGAGACACTGAGCTGAGAGACACTGAGAGACACTGAGCTGAGAGACACTGAGAGACACTGAGCTGAGAGACACTGAGAGACACTGAGAGACACTGAGCTGAGAGACACTGAGAGACACTGAGCTGAGAGACACTGAGCTGAGAGACACTGAGAGACACTGAGCTGAGAGACACTGAGAGACACTGAGCTGAGAGACACTGAGAGACACTGAGCTGAGAGACACTGAGAGACACTGAGCTGAGAGACACTGAGCTGAGAGACACTGAGAGACACTGAGCTGAGAGACACTGAGAGACACTGAGCTGAGAGACACTGAGCTGAGAGACACTGAGCTGAGAGACACTGAGCTGAGAGACACTGAGCTGAGAGACACTGAGCTGAGAGACACTGAGCTGAGAGACACTGAGAGACACTGAGCTCAGAGACACTGAGCTGAGAGACACTGAGCTGAGAGACACTGAGAGACACTGAGCTGAGAGACACTGAGCTGAGAGACACTGAGCTGAGAGACACTGAGCTGAGAGACACTGAGAGACACTGAGCTGAGAGACACTGAGCTGAGAGACACTGAGCTGAGAGACACTGAGAGACACTGAGCTGAGAGACACTGAGAGACACTGAGAGACACTGAGCTGAGAGACACTGAGAGACACTGAACTGAGAGACACTGAGCTGAGAGACACTGAGCTGAGAGACACTGAGCTGAGAGACACTGAGAGACACTGAGCTGAGAGACACTGAGAGACACTGAGCTGAGAGACACTGAGCTGAGAGACACTGAGCTGAGAGACACTGAGCTGAGAGACACTGAGAGACACTGAGCTGAGAGACACTGAGCTGAGAGACACTGAGCTGAGAGACACTGAGAGACACTGAGCTGAGAGACACTGAGCTGAGAGACACTGAGCTGAGAGACACTGAGAGACACTGAGCTGAGAGACACTGAGAGACACTGAGAGACACTGAGCTGAGAGACACTGAGAGACACTGAACTGAGAGACACTGAGCTGAGAGACACTGAGCTGAGAGACACTGAGCTGAGAGACACTGAGAGACACTGAGCTGAGAGACACTGAGAGACACTGAGCTGAGAGACACTGAGCTGAGAGACACTGAGCTGAGAGACACTGAGCTGAGAGACACTGAGAGACACTGAGCTGAGAGACACTGAACTTGCCAACTGATGTGATCGCCATATGTTCACTAGAATCTGACCTCACGTCACTCTCCACTCCGTCCTTGGATAAGCTAATGTTACACACAGGCTTACAGTACAGAGAGAGTATAGGGGATGGCACGCTTGCATCGGGCTGAGATTGGTAAAGACCTGAGAGAGGGAGAGAATGATGTAGAGAGAGAGAGAGAGAGAGAGAGGAGAGAGAGAGAGGAGAGAGAGAGAGAGAGAGAGAGAGAGAGAGAGAGAGAGAGAAAGAGAGAGGGGGATACAGAATTGTGGCCTTGTGTTCATGGGTTATAAATATTATAAATCTAGTCAGCGACTGGGGTGTAGCTATAGATTTAAAATACAGTAGTCTAGATGTTTGAGCTGAGAGACACTGAGAGACACTGAGCTGAGAGACACTGAGCTGAGAGACACTGAGCTGAGAGACACTGAGAGACACTGAGCTGAGAGACACTGAGCTGAGAGACACTGAGCTGAGAGACACTGAGCTGAGAGACACTGAGAGACACTGAGCTGAGAGACACTGAGCTGAGAGACACTGAGCTGAGAGACACTGAGAGACACTGAGCTGAGAGACACTGAGAGACACTGAGCTGAGAGACACTGAGCTGAGAGACACTGAGCTGAGAGACACTGAGCTGAGAGACACTGAGCTGAGAGACACTGAGCTGAGAGACACTGAGCTGAGAGACACTGAGAGACACTGAGCTCAGAGACACTGAGCTGAGAGACACTGAGCTGAGAGACACTGAGAGACACTGAGCTGAGAGACACTGAGCTGAGAGACACTGAGCTGAGAGACACTGAGCTGAGAGACACTGAGAGACACTGAGCTGAGAGACACTGAGCTGAGAGACACTGAGCTGAGAGACACTGAGAGACACTGAGCTGAGAGACACTGAGAGACACTGAGAGACACTGAGCTGAGAGACACTGAGAGACACTGAACTGAGAGACACTGAGCTGAGAGACACTGAGCTGAGAGACACTGAGCTGAGAGACACTGAGAGACACTGAGCTGAGAGACACTGAGAGACACTGAGCTGAGAGACACTGAGCTGAGAGACACTGAGCTGAGAGACACTGAGCTGAGAGACACTGAGAGACACTGAGCTGAGAGACACTGAACTTGCCAACTGATGTGATCGCCATATGTTCACTAGATCTGACCTCACGTCACTCTCCACTCCCGTCCTTGGATAAGCTAATGTTACACACAGGCTTACAGTACAGAGAGAGTATAGGGGATGGCACGCTTGCATCGGGCTGAGATTGGTAAAGACCTGAGAGAGGGAGAGAATGATGTAGAGAGAGAGAGAGAGAGAGAGAGAGAGAGAGAGAGAGAGAGATGAGAGAGAGAGAGGAGAGAGAGGAGAGAGAGAGAGAAAGAGAGAGGGGGGATACAGAATTGTGGCCTTGTGTTCATGGGTAATAAATATTATAAATCTAGTCAGCGACTGGGGTTGTAGCTATAGATTTAAAATACAGTAGTCTAGATGTTTGCGCTAATACACTGCAGAACAGATGCATATTTTATGCGTGTACTGTAATGCTTATCTATCCAGCTGTCGATTCTTCTCTCAGTCCCTGTATCCATCCACCTACCCATCCCTTTTTTTTTAAACCACGTACATCATCCATTCATCCATCTGACCAACCTGCCAGTGAGCTCTCCGTCCATATCTGTAGACCACATTCCCCCTCCCTTCCCTGCACCACCCTACCCCCATTTACCCACTCCTCCCTTGTTCCCCTCACTAACTTCTTAATCGATTTGTTCTCTCTCTCTCTCTCTCTCTCTCTCTCTCTCTCTCTCTCTCTCTCTCTCTCTCTCTCTCTCTCTTAGCCAGCACACGCACCCTCTCAGAGTTTCAATGTTTGTGCTAATACACTGCAGACCAGATGCATTTTTTATGTGTGTACTGTATGCTTATCTATCCAGCTGTTGATTCTTCTCTCAGTCCATGTATCCATCCACCGCAGGGACGTGCACAGGACTTTAGAGGGGCAGGTGCTCAAAGGCTGAAAAGGGCACTGGGCCTGTGCTATTTTTGGGGGCCCTTTTTGGGCAGGGAGGGGCCTTTTTATGCTTTTTGGGGGGTTTTGGTGATCAAATATTGAATATTGAACAATAATAATCAGTGCAGGAGCTCACTTATCCTTGAAAGACACTTTTATCACTGACTTAAAAGGCCCATACATCTCCATAAATGTTCAGGGCGGAGGGAATAAGTGCATACCCTACAGACCCCAAGAAGTGCTGTATATTCTGTATTGTTTAATATAAATGCATTTTTTATTCCAATCCCGATTTGTATTTGAGATTCCCAAATCCCATCGGACTTCCAATCCCGATTTGTATTTGAGATTCCCAAATCCCATCGGACTTGACTTCTTCGTGTCCCTCAGTGAGTGTAATACCAGCATTCAACTGTATGCGCCACAGCGGTTTCTATCATCATCATCATCACCACCCACGCTATGCATAAAATATATAGGTCCGCGGAGAGGCACGCTGAGGAGGCCGTGCAAACTGCAATGGAATATGGGGCATCTCTCTCTCTTTACCTAATATTTTGATTCTATCCTGACATTTTTCAGTTGGAAGGGCAAGTCTATATGCGTAACGGTAAAGAAAAAAAAGAAAAAAAAATTCAAAAAGGGCACTTTTTTGATGAGGCTCAAAAAGGCAGGTGCTCAAGCACCCCTTGGCCTCTATGTGTGCACGTGCCTGCACCTACCCATCCCTTTTTTTTTAACCACGTACATCTATCACGGTTTTAGTTTGGAACCCAATATGCAGACAAAGAGAAACGGCAGACAGGACTTGTTCAAAACCCAAGGGGGTATATTTAATTAGAATAAATATATAAATAGAAAGGTCAAGTGTCCAAGCAGGGGGTTCGATACACGGGGACGCACTCGTACAGTCCGGCGGTGTTTGCGGGAGCGAGTGAGTCAGCCAGGCAGGGGTCGAGACGGGTACAGTTTCTCATACGTTCCGAGGGTAGAGCACAGAGAATCGTCGGGCAGGCTAGGGGTCAGAGCAGGTCCTTGTATGCAAGCCAGTGTTCCAGGTACTTCGCCAGGCAGGCTGTGGAGAGAGGAACGAGAGTACAGAGTTAAGCATGGTCGGAGAACATGAGGTCCAGGCATAGAACAAGAATAGAACATGAGAGCAAAGTAACTGGTAAATACGAAGTTATGATCTGGCAGCCTCTCAACATCTGGGGCGGGGTTATATCCCCGACGTAATTGGCCCGCAGACGTCAGATCAGCTGCCACGCTGAACACCACACCTGAACCTACCTAACATAACGAGAGCGGGAGAAGGGGAAAGAGAGAGAGAGAGGAAGACAGCACTGCCCGGCAGGAACCATGACAACATCATCCGTTCATCCTGCACACCCTCCCTCCCCTACACACCACCCTCCCTCTCCTGCACCATCCTCCCCCCATTTACCCAATCCTCCCTGGTTCCCTCCCTAACTTCCTCATCGATTTGATCATTCAGCCAGCCAGCCAGCCATCCATCCAACCAGCCAGCCAGCCAGCCAGCCAGCCAGCCAGCCAGCCAGCCAGCCAGCCAGCCAGCCAGCCAGCCAGCCAGCCAACCAACCAACCAGCCAGCCAGCCAGCCAGCCAGCCAGCCATCCAACCAGCCAGCCAGCCATGTGTACAGTGCAGCTGTAAAACACCTCCATCAGGACCTACAACGGAAAACTAGCTTGTGTAGTAGGAGGGGAGGGGAGATAGACTGGATCACCCAATGGGATGTTACACCACGGCCATGTCTTGGACAGATGTGCCTGTCACCATGACAACAATGAGGCAACACACACACACACACACACACACACACACACACAGACACACACACACACACACACACACACACACACACACACACACACACACACACACACACACACACACATGGAAACACGGTCACTGATGTCACACACACACCCACACACTGTACCCCCTGTACTGTAGTTCAGTGTAATACTTGTTCTCATCCCATCTGTCTCTGTTTGCTGCGTGGAGAGAGGAGAACCATTATTCCCTCTTTATTGGCATAATTACAGTAGCAAATAGTGAATCAAAACATTCCGGCTAGTGTTCCACTTGTTTTCATCCTGCTGAGGTTTAAAATGCTGGCTGTGAGAGAATATTCCCAGCCCACGACTGAGCTATAGTACAGTGTAGAACTCTCAGGTGAGAAAGCATCGCAGAGGGTTTTTTCCGGTGTAATGCAAAAATAATACAATGAGTAGTGTAACAAATGACTTTACCCAGGGAGTATTGTGTAAAGAAACGTGTTTTCTTTTAGTAATGACCCCGACACGACACACACACACACACACACACACACACACACACACACACACACACACACACACACACACACACACACACACACACACACACACACACACACACACACACACACACACACACACACACACACACACACACACACACACACACACACACACACACACACACACACACACACACACACACACACACACACACACACACACACACACACACACACACACACACACACACACACACACACACACACACACACACAAACCCCTCCAGAGTGCAAAGTGTCTCTCCCACCAAAGAGGCTGGAATATATAGGAAGAGAGAAGACATGTCCTCAGTGACGCAACGCACACCATTTCACGTCATTAGCAAAACTGACTTACTGTAGCTGACTTAGCAATCAACTTGCTTAAATATCAGGAATGTCCATTTCAATATTGTAAATAAAATACCCCTGTCTCAATTGAATGTAAAAACCTGCCAAATTGTTAGCCTAGCTTACCTTTGTTGTTTGTAAACCGTCCCCAAAAAAAGAGAGGAAGTATAGAAAGTCACGCCTCACTGCTGACATCGACACATATCACAACCTCTTGTTAACATTCTCCAAAACCATTATTAATGCCAAAGCTTCTTTATTTCACCATAGGAGCGAAGCCTCTGCCAAGAACCTTCGCAAACTGCATGCTACCATGTCCCCCCTCCTCACTCCCCCCCTCACTCCCCCCTCATCTTTCTCTGCCGAAGACTTTGCGATCTTCTTTGAGGAAAAAGTTGAGAACGTCCGCAGCTCCTTCTCCCAACCCCCACCCATTCCAAATACTGAATCGAGAAGCTCATCCTTCACTCTGTCATCTTTCTCTCCCATTACAGAAGACGAGACCCTGACACTGGTAACGTCGAACCGTCCGACTACATGCCAGCTGGACCAGTTACCCTCCCCACTCCTCCAGACCATAGCACCAGACATCCTCCCATTCCTAACTGCAACCATCAATTCCTCCCTCAACTCTGGGGTGGTCCCCACCTCCCTAAAACAAGCCAGAGTCACACCGCTCATAAAAAAATAAAACCTGAACCCCACCGTCATAGGCAACTATCATTCTGTCTCTCTTCTCTCCTTCCTTTCTAAAACACTTGTGCTGTATCCAACCAACTTACTGCTTATCTCTTACAGAATGACCTCCTAGACAGGGGCGATTTTACCACTGGGGCACCAGGGGCACGTGCCCCTGCTGAAATCTCAGGTGCCCCTGAGGTGTCACCCCAGTTTAAATTTTTAATTAAAAAAGAATTAAAACAAAAATGTTTATAAAAAAATATAACCCTAACTAACCTTACTGTCATCATGCACTTGTCCTAATATACTAACCTACACTGTAGCACTCAACACTTTGATGAACATTGTTACTCAGCTGATAGAGTTGTGCCCTTCCTGATGACTTGTCGTACAGAACTTGTAAGTCGCTTTGGATAAAAGCGTCAGCTAAATGACTAGATGTAAATGTAAATGTAAATGTAAGGTGAAATACGTGTGCACCCAAAATATAAATCTCGTTGGAAAAAACATCATCTGAATGACATTCCAAGTTTCGGAGTCCCACGTCTGCTCATTTTCCCAGAGCTGGTGACAGAAGTAGCTAAAGGTGTCATGGTTTTTGCTTTATTTCACCTTTCTGTGAGGGACAGCTGTCTATTTCGTCTCCTGTGAGGGATAGCTGTCAATCACTGGCCTCTGTGGTTAATTGCCTCATGGGTCAGCAGGTGTGTGGGCTGGATTGCACCTGATGCAGTGCAGCTGTGCCTATGGCAAAGCTGAGTCTATTTAAGTTTGAATCTTGCAGTGTTAACTGCTTTTTCATTTCTTGTGTTGGCTATCCTTTTGGTCAGGCTTATTATATTAAAGTGTAGTGCTGCCCTATTCAGCATTTAGCCTTCTTTGTAGCCATGTTTTGGGCTACTGGCTTATTTTACACTTTATTTTATAGAGGCTGAGCCTTTTATGGTAGTGTTTTCTTGTGTTCTTTTGGAACTGTCCTTTGCCTACTTCGGCACATAAACTCCCCTTGGTGGAGATATATTGTTTTAGGTTTTCAATATAAACTCTGTTTTTAGGAGTTGCCTTTGTGGCTTATTTATTTTTCTACAATACCTCTTTATTGAGTGTCGTCCTGTTTTTTGGACTTTACTTATTTTCTTAAATACTCACTTTGAGGCTTCCACCTGTAGAGGTTGTTTTTTGTTGTTTATTTTTCCCCTTCTCCTTAACTCAATGGACGCCACAGCGATATGCGTGATGTGTTGTTAAAAGGCAGATGCTCTAAAATATAGGAATATGTGGCGGTGTTTGCAGGGCTATAACTATATTCTATATTATAGCTATGGATACAATACTATGGCACATTTGACATCGACTATCTATCGTTCAATATGTGTTAAAGAAAAAAAAATTCATCCATACATTTCCGTTTTATACCGTGGTGAATATGACTATAGTTTTAGAGTAAACCTGTCTAATCCAGAAAACTACGCTATGCAGCAATACGTGCAATTCACTAAACACGTTGCCGTTTCTCTCCTGTACACGCTACTATTTCGAAATCACATCTATATTATCGGTATTATGTTTCATCATGAATGCATGAAAGGGTGGGGGGGGTAGTTTTTTGATGCTTTGATCGTCACCAACGGCACACGTTGTGGAGTAACGTTACACACATATATTGTGATCGAAGTGAAATCATGATTGGATCACAGCAGGATTGATACCATATAGGCCTTACCTTCACTAGGATGTACCCCAAAAAGAATATTCCAATTATCTGATCGCGAGTCCCAGTATTGGTGTCGATCGTGTCGCCAACATAATCCGCCACACATCATGCACCGGGAGCAATTCACACTTCTCAATCTGACCGTTATAACCGCCCCCCTTGCCCGACCAATAGAAATCCAACCGGAGACTTTTGATCGAAGCACAGGCCAAGATATAATGTTTCAAAGGGTGCTCGATACTGCCACCTGGGTGGATGCGGCCGGTATTGCACTTCTCAGGATTCTCAGGATGATTCCCCATGTTAACCCAGATGTACGTGTGCCTGTAATGAATGTAAATATTGAATAAAAGAAATAACGATGAAAACCCTAACTATAAAAAAAAAACTATACTCGGGTCTAAGCCGACTATCATCGGGTCTGGCGTCCAAAGAGTAATGTCTGTGTAAGCAGTTTAGTGGTTATTCATACACGGATAACTTAAAGAGTCCCTATTATCTGCTCGTGACCCACACACACACGCAGCCTTACAAAAGGAAGTTCTACGTCTGGGTTCCTCCTCATCTCTGCCCTCACTTCACACCACGGCACATGCAAAGCCTGGCACAACAAACCTCTGCCTGCTGACCCACGACTGAGCTATAGTACAGTGTAGAACTCTCAGGTGAGAAAGCATCGCAGAGGGTTTTTCCGGTGTAATGCAAAAATAATACAATGAGTAGTGTAACAAATGACTTTACCCAGGGAGTATTGTGTAAAGGAACGTGTTTTCTTTAGTAATGACCCCGACACGACACACACACACACACACACACACACACACACACACACACACACACACACACACACACACACACACACACACACACACACACACACACACACACACCACACACACACACACACACACACACACACACACACACACACACACACACACACACACACACACACACACACACACACACACACACACACACACACACAAACCCCTCCAGAACACTCCTACTCCTCTCACTCACCCCACAATTAGTCAGATGCTTATGCTCATGTCTTTATTATCGTCCAACACTATAACCCTAATTAATAAAACTGTCATCGCTCATAAACGAGGGTGATTCCTACAGCCAGTGTGTGTTTACAGTGCCTGTTAATACAGAGGCAGCAGCAGTATAGCAAGCGATGTGTGTCAGCGATGGCCGGCCTAAAACAAAGTGCCATCCATCAAGCTGCTCAGCCAGGCGTCAATAATAATTGGGTTAGAAATAAATGGGCCATGATTTTGGAGCAGAGAGAGAGAGAGAGAGAGAGAGAGAGAGAGAGAGAGAGAGAGAGAGAGAGAGAGAGAGAGAGAGAGAGAGAGAGAGAGAGAGAGAGAGAGAGAGAGAGAGAGAGAGAGAGAGAGAGAGAGGGGAAATAGAAGTAATGACAGACAAAACAGAGCCAAAACAATCCAATAACGGAGAGGAGAGATGAGGCGCAGCGAGGCGAAGGCTGCAGACACAAGGCGGATGGATGCTTTGGCCCGTACAGAGCCATGTCTGAATCAAGATGTATCTTACGGTGGAACGGGGGGACTGCCATGGCCCAGAGAGAGAGAGAGAGAGAGAGAGAGAGAGAGAGAGAGAGAGAGAGAGAGAGAGAGAGAAGGAGAGAGAGAGAGAGAGAGTGACACAGCACATTTCTGTGGGGTTTCATAAGATGGAAGGATACAGGAGAGCAGCAGCATTACAGTGTGAACAGACAGAGTGCTGCTGACAGTGGGAGGGGTGCGCCGCGCAGGAGGAGTCAGACTGTGATCGCAGACGTTACTGTAGCCTTTAGTAGGCCTTGTGTTATGTATGTATGTGACAAATAAACCTCTTGAATCCTGTCATATATTCAATCAGTTTCAATAACTACAGAACACATAAGACAACTCACTTGTTGATGTAGTTGTGGTCCGGCCGTCTGCACAGCACATTCCATGATAAAAAAAAGTATCCATTAGTTAGATAGATGATCGATCCAACACTGTCTACAATTATTTCTACAAGTATCTCGTGATTATCTCGCAGACTCCTGTTCTGATACGACCGCAGCAGGCGCCGGTGTTCTGCAAAATTCTACTCTTCCTCGAATTCTGCTGCCAGCAGTCCCCACCCTATGGTCCCCACCACCGCTGCAGCAGCAGGTGTAACGGTGTCACCTGTAGATGATCCCGCCTCCTGCTGCTCTGTCAAACCAAAATTGGTTAGGCTTACTTGTTGCATTTTTCATTTAGACATTATCCATTCCTGAATGACCTTATTTACCTGTCAAAACTATCACTGTCAAGTCAACAAGTCACAGGTTACAACGTGCGGTCAAGTTTGATTTGTGCCGTGCGTGCAGGCTGCAGCGCCGCCGCGCTCCGAATGGTAATTGCAAGAATAGCATGCATGTTGCCATAATACGTGTGTGAATTAGTGCGCAAATCATTAATCATACATCCAAAATAGCATACGTTTATTATTATACACGATGATGATACAGAAAATTACAGAAAAATGCGAAATGCATGGCAAAAGTAGCATTTATTTTCAGTAATTTAGAGACCCCCAAAAAATCACAAATCATGTTTTCAGGGGAGCTGATGTCTGATCTAAGGGAGCCATGGCTCACCCAGCTCACCCCGTGGATCGCACCCTGGCTAGGAGTTTCACTGGGAGAGCATAACAAGCACGGAGGTTCACGCTATTTTTTTTGGCCAACAGCTAGGCTAGCTGGTCTGTATGCGCTTCCATTAATTTGTGCTAAGCTAGGCTAGCATGCAGTGAGATAGCTTTCTACTGAACGCACAGAGAGGAAATTTGTATCTATCTTCTTGTCTGTCTCTGGAGAAGACAGTAATCTAATTTCTCATAATGTTGGCATGTTCCTTAACAGCTCATCTGTGTTTGGTTATGGACAACACATCTTGTTTTAACACATTTCCTTTAAGAGTGTGTGTGTATTGTATAGAAGGTAAAATGATCTACAGTAACAACAATCACTAAGGGAGCAAATACGTAGCTTTTGCAATGAGGGGCACTAGAGCTTAGATATCCTGTTGGAGGAGAGAGAGAGAGAGAGAGAGAGAGAGAGAGAGAGAGAGAGAGAGAGAGGGGAAATAGAAGTAATGACAGACAAAACAGAGCCAAAAACAATCCAATAACGGAGAGGAGAGATGAGGCGCAGCGAGGCGAAGGCTGCAGACACAAGGCGGATGGATGCTTTGGCCCGTACAGAGCCATGTCTGAATCAAGATGTATCTTACGGTGGAACGGGGGGACTGCCATGGCCCAGGGAGAGAGAGAGAGAGAGAGAGAGAGAGAGAGAGAGAGAGAGAGAGAGAGAGGAGAGAGAGAGAGAGAGAGAGAGAGAGAGAGAGAGAGAGAGAGAGAGAGAGAGAGATATGAGAAGGAAGGAGCCCTGTAGAGGCCCAGGGGGAGGGAGCAGGCGTCGCCCCGCTGGGCCTGCCGTGTGTTATGCATGAACACACACACACACACACTCACACATACACACACACACTGACACTGTCGTGAGAAACACAGTTCACCAACACTATCTCCAGACTGGCACCCTTTCCTTGAGAACGACAAGGAAGTAATTATTCACTGTGAATGTCTTAGCTCACTTAATCACACACATGCACAGACACAGACACACACACACACACACAGCACACACACACACACACACACACACACACACACAGTCGTGAGAACACGGTTCACAACACTATCTCCAGACTGGCACCCTTTCCTGAGAACGACAAGGAAGTAATTATTCACTGTGAATGTCTTAGCTCACTTAAATCACACACACACACACACACACACACACCACACCTACACACACACACACACACTCAAACAACCAACCACTCACAAATATCCGGAGACCCAGGGAGGCGTCTCTACATTTCGTAGCCGCATTTCTGCAGACCCCTCTCTGATTGGTTGAACTCCATTTCTGCAGACCCCTCTCTGATTGGTTGAGCGAAGCCCCTCTCTGATTGGTTGAGCGTCATGGTACAGTTAGCGTAAGTGGGGAGTATAAACAAGTTGAACGCGTCGCGTGAAATAACGTTATGTGAATAAACCTATAACGTTACAATGTACAGTTTCTGATTAACCCAGTTAATGCTTTAGACAGTTACAATGTAACATTTAGATTAACACAGTTAATGCCTAACTAGACAGTAACAATATAACATTTAGATTAATTAACCCAGTTAATGCCTTAAGAGAGAGAGGCTGGTGGTCAAGTCAAGTCAAGAGTTTTATTTGTCACAAGTTGTTTATTTGCATAAAAGTTTACAATGAAATGCGGTTGGTCTTGCCCGCAACAATGTGCATAATACAATAGTAATAACATATAATAGAATCCAATAGAACGACATTGTGCAATAAAACAAGTAAACAGAGTAGGGCATATCGGTATATGTACATAAGTTATTTAGGTCCTGTCAATAGATTTGCTGCCATATTAATGTGCGGCATCTTTTTTCTTTTCTTGGCGCGAGCACCGCGATAACCTTACGCGTACCTTAGAGAGGGGCTTCGCTCAACCAATCAGAGAGGGGTCTGCAGAAATGGAGTTCAACCAATCAGAGAGGGGTCTGCAGAAATGGAGTTCAACCAATCAGAGAGGGGTCTGCAGAAATGCGGCTACGAAATGTAGAGACGCCCCAGGGAGGGGGACAGAGAGAAAGAGACACAGTGTGAGAGAGAGAGAGAGAGAGAGAGAGAGAGAGAGAGAGAGAGAGAGAGAGAGAGAGAGAGAGAGAGAGAGAGAGAGAGAGAGAGAGAGAGAGAGAGAGAGAGAGAGAGAGAGTGAAGTGGTTGGGCACAGGCAGAATGCGTCATGTTGCCAGGGAGGCCATGTGTGTGTGTGTGTGTGTGTGTGTGTGTGTGTGTGTGTGTGTTTATGTGTGTGTGTGCGTGTGTTTGTGTGTGTGTGTGTTTATGTGTGTGTGTGTGTGTGTGTTTATGTGTGTGTGTGCGTGTGTTTGTGTGTGTGTGTGTGTGTGTGTGTTTATGTGTGTGAGAGATGACAGTGCCACATCAGCGGATCAGCAACAACAACAACAACGAGCAGATCCCACCTTCCTCCAGTGGGTTTGCATCTGAAAAAGAGCTTAACACTCCTGCCTCTCTCTTCACACACAGGGCCTGCTCTCCTCCTGTGGTGTGACAGACTAGTGGCTCTGGTACAGTGCAGCAATGTGTTTCATTGCTTAAAGTGGGAGTTTGGAAATCACAGATAATCTGCTTTTTGAAACAATATGATGTTGCTTTTCATCTCAGCCCAGTTAAGCTCTGCTACAAATGGAAACAGAGAGAGAGAGGATTAAATGTTTTTGTGTTGAACCCAACATTTTACAGTTATTTTTTCATTTTTTTCAACAACTGCCAATACTCCATGTATTGTATTGGTCAGTTTATGAGATGATGGAGTTTAGTGTTCACGACAAAACGATCTTCATAAAATACAGATAGCTAGCTACTATTTTTAACTATAAGGGGTCTGAATTAAGCATTAACATGCAGTTTATGGTTATTGCTGAATAACCCACGGAGGTCATCAGATGGTAAATGGCTGCATTTATATAGCGCTTTTATTCATTCTTATTAAAATGTTCCTCACATTTTACCCATTCACTGACACATATGATGCACACACCGACGGCGGAGGCAACCATGCAAGGTGCCAACCTGCTCATCAGGAGCAATTAGGGGTTAAGTGTCTTACTCAAGGACCATTCGCAACGCTGTGCGGGAGGAGCGGGAATCGAACCGGAAACCTCCGGATTACCAGACGACTGCTCTACCTCCCGACGTCCCGAGCCACTGTCGCCCCCAGAAGCATCTAAATAATAGAGAGAGGAGGGGGCGGGAGGAGGGAGAGGGTTCCAGGATGCTGGTATTCGTCATCGAGCGTCCTGGAGATGTCATCAGCCTAAGCGAATAAACACGTGCCCCACGCAATGACGTCCCCACATTCCACTCAGGCCACACCATAGTCTCTTACATGGAGATGCATGCGTACACAATGGCACAAGAGATAACGACATCACATCCTGCGGATTGGTAAATGAGATCTGTTAGAGCACAGGGCCAGGTCTGCGCCGAGATGGATAGGATACTGAGCAGCATGGAGAAAGGAGGCCACAGCCTGGGGCTGGGGAGAGAGTGGGAGAGTGCACACAGCACATTTAAAAATAAAAAAATAATTTAATAAAGAAAAAAGGTCTATAGGTCACTTCTCAACCAAAATAAGATACTGGAGTACACAGTCGTTGAGAAGTGACACACAGAACTGTTTTTTAGTATAATTTTGTCCTAGGCTGGCAAATTTTGGAGTAAAAAATCGGAGAACGCCCCACGCTCAGCACCTTTAAAACACAACTAAAGGAATGGCTGGTGACAAACCAAACCAAAGGTTATCCTATAACCCTAGTTATTTGAGTATAGCGAGCGCTCTGCTCTATAGGGAGGTGTAGTCTGACGTCAATGGTTGTTCCACCCGTATAGGGATTTATCATTGGGAAAATGGATTATCGGCTATTGTAACAATTCTGCCGCATGGAAATGGAAAAGCTTTACATTTTTGCACAAAATGAATTTCACCGCCGAAACGGAAGACCGTGGGGTCCTCAGTGAGTTAGAGCAGAGCGCTCGCTATACTCAAATAACTAGGGTTATAGGATATATTAATAATTTTTCGTTTAGCTTTGCGCTCTGCTCTATTGGAACACAAGAGTGGAGCAGAGCGGAAAGCCCGACAGATGTACCCGCTGAGGTCCCCTACAACAATCAGAATACCGGGGAGGATCCGGGGCCCCCCGCCCCCCCCTAGTGAGGGACGGGAGGGAGATCGGACCCGACTGTGCGAAGAGGGTTTAGCACCTCAAACGCACAGGGTGAGCAGACCGGGGGACTTACCTTCGTATAGAAGGGCCCGCGACTACTCAGACGCGCATCCTGCATGCCACCAGGGAACGGTCGTGAAGCAAAAAAAAAACGTCACAGCCCCCAACATCGCGGGGTCGGGGTCCACAAAAACCAACCCTGTGGCAAGGCCGTAGCAGCCGGGCGCAGAGGAGGTCCCAGCCCCAGGCCACATCCTGGGGTCTAGGACCCCCTGAAAAAAGGGGCCTGGTGAGGTCAACAAGGCCACGGTTACTGGTGACACCACCCCCCACATCGCCAGCGTATTGGACAGGGCCTAAAATAGGTGAAGGCCCTTCTCCCCCTGGCACGCTGCTCCGAAGCGCTCCCAAGGAGGCTTCCCCCCCACAATGTCGTGGGGCCAGCTGGCGCGCCGGGGAGACAACCCTCCAAGGAGGTTGATCCCTCAATCCAGGTCAACAGGTTTTAAGAGTAGAACTCGACCTGCGCCCGGAGCACTGCGGACTAGACAGGCGCCTAAGGGGCTTACTGTAAGAACAGTATCCCGGCGGAAAGGGTGTTCGGTATGTCGTGTACCATGTCACAATCTCATGGGGCCACGAACCTCACGGAGTCGGAGTTAGCCAACTCCGCCAGCGAACAGATTCCACCACGAACCCTGACCCAGCCAATTTATTAATCCCGCGGGGTCGAGGTTCAGAGAAAGAGTTTGACACAACTGGCAGACGTCATGAAAGATGCTGGGGCAATGGGGCATACTCTCGGGCAGCCGGGGTCAGACCCGGGCTCAACCAGAGAGTCGACTCTGCTACCAACACACCGGGGAGACAACCAGAAAGTGGTTGCTCCCTTAACCCACTAAGAAACCCCGGAAACATAACTGCGCGTATACACAGGCTATACAATGCAGTTCAAGCGTACACAGGGATGCATAGAGGAGTTGACAGAAGCAGCCTCCCCGACAGCCCCCTCCCATCCCCGGTTTAGCAGGGAGGGAGGGGTGAAAACGAATGGAGAAGGACCAACCCACCTAACATTGTGCAAAAAAGGTACAACATAGTATGGACCAATGCACACCACTGTTAAGGGCAACTCGTAGTGGCACCTATATGACACACATTCATGACATCAATCCCTGTGATGTCCGGCCCGTGCTGGCATTTTCCCCCCGGAAAGCTCAGGGTCCTTCGGGGTACCAGAACTCGTCTGCGCCCCGGCGGACAAAGGGTTAAACTGATCCGGTCCGGCGCAACCAGGACAAGTCCCGTGCCCTTGTCACGCCGCCGCCCCCAATCCTAAGAGGGGGGTAGGTATGCGTGTCGATCCAAAACATCACAGAGGGCGCCACCAAGACGGTCAGTACGCGAACACACTGCTCCCGGTGGCCCACCTAACGGGCGTGAAACCCCCCTGCCAATGTTTTGATCTACTCCGTCATCTCCCCCCGGAGATGTACGCGAGTCCTCGAGTCAAACCTAGTGCACTGGCGCTCGGTAGAGACAAAAATCCCCTTCCCAGCAGACCGCATAAAAAACGCCGCTTTTATGATGTTGGGAAACCAAGGCGCGCCGGTCCCAAAAAGCGGATTCAATCATTGAAAAACACCCTGGGCCAGCGCTGATTGGTCTCGTAAGACCAAACGCTGATTTATGAAACAGCGTGTATGCTCGTAAAGAACCCGAGAACAGTGACGCAAATTTCTAACAAGAAAGAGCCCCACAATGTTTCCCCTCGCTGTCTGGGACGAGCAGCAGGGAGCCGGTCTAGAGACACAGACACGGGCTCTCATACGACGAGCCTGGGAATAACAACCGCGTCAATTCTGCTCTTTATGTAAGAGGGGAAGACAGTGGTTTTCCCAGAGAGACCTCAACGTGAGTAAAACAATTGAAAAAGGTTCATGTAACACATTGGACTAAGTAGACAAAACGGCTCAATATACACTACTGTTAGAGAGCAGAGCAGAAGGACCAATAGTCTCGACTGCATCGCATCATCCATCCTTTACAATGACAGCGGTCTGCAGCACAGGCCCTGTAACTCACAGACATGTCTCTTGGCCAATAAGAAAATGCGCTTGTGACGTCTTCAATGGCCTCTCGAGCCTGGGAATAAAAGCTGCATCAATTCTGCTCTTTATGTAAGAGGAAAAGACAGCGATTTTCCCAGAGAGACCTCAACGTGAGTAAAACAATTGAAAAGGTTCATGTAACAATTGGACTAAGTAGACTAAGACTCTCTGAGGAGAAGGCTCCTCTGAGCGGGAGGCTCTGAAACTCTGAAACTCTCTGAGGAGGCTCCGAAACTCCCTGAGGAGGAGGCTCTGAAACTCTCTACGGAGGAGGCTCTGAAACTATCTGAGGAGGAGGCTCTGACAGAGACCTCAACGTGAGTAAAACAATTGAAAAGGTTCATGTAACAATTGGACTAAGTAGACTAAGACTCTCTGAGGAGAAGGCTCCTCTGAGCGGGAGGCTCTGAAACTCTGAAACTCTCTGAGGAGGCTCCGAAACTCCCTGAGGAGGAGGCTCTGAAACTCTCTACGGAGGAGGCTCTGAAACTATCTGAGGAGGAGGCTCTGACACCCTCTGATGAGGCTCTGAAACTCCCTGAGGAGGAGACTCTGAAACTCTCTGAGGAGGCTCTGAAAACTCAAAACGGCCCAATATACACTACTGGTAGGGAGCAAAGCAGAAAAACCAATAGTCTCAACTGCATTGCATCCCCTCCTTTACAATGACAGCGGCCTGTAGCACAGGCCCCGTAACTCACGGACATGTCTCTTGGCCAATAAGAAAACGCGCCTGTGACGTCTTCAAATGGCCGGGGGAATCCTGTGTCCCACCTACTAATTTAGTGTGGGAAACAGGGAACCCCCCCCCCCCTCCCTGTGACGAGAGAGAGAAAACACCCTCGTCAGGGAAACTGATAGGTAGAAAGGCACAACCTGGGGGCGCCCTCGTGGCGCATACCATAGTGCCTCGCGCACCTACGCGGCCGACACGGGTTCGATCCCAGCTCCCGTCGTTATTTGTCGCATGTCCTCCCCACCTCTCCTCCCGTTCGCCCTCTCCTCTGTCGGCCCTGCGTGACCAATAAAGCTGAAAAAATGCTAAAAAATTATAAAAAAAAAAGAAAGGCACAACCTCCCGGCCAATCAGTTACATAAAGGATATAACCATATCCGGGGGGGAGGTTTATTCTGTCCACCCCCCTCAACACCTCACCCCTGATACGACGCCATAAAAAAGCAGAGCCGCAACACCAGTTGCATAGCGCGCTACATGAAAGCACATACTTCTACTGTAGAGTCAAAGCTTTACATCATGCACGCCAACCTCAGCCGATAACCTCGTGTAAAAAACGGGCTTTATCCACGGCTCTTCTTATGTGCGAAAAAACTTGCCACCTGCTATTTTTTTTACTTTACCCTTAAGCAAAGAAAAGATTAACAGACTGAAGGGAGGGACCAAAAGTCCTTGGTTCACATGCTACATACGTATAACTCTGTAAGCTAACACTAGCACACCAGTTGCGGACTCAAATGCTACTGTACGTTTTAACCTAAAAACGTATTTCATGAAACACACACAACCCTCATCATACAATGAAGCCGTCAAGTTCACTCTTACCATGTAAGAAAAAACACCGGCTTATGTAGAGAAAGGACATGTAGTGCTAGAACACAGCCTTGCAAGTTATACAACAGCAACCAAGCATATTCCAGAGAAATCTGCACAAACAAGCAAGAAGGCGCCCCCAGCATTTGTAGCTGTGGGTTCACATAGCACACGACGTATCCCCCAAAAAACAGTGAAGTAAACACACGTTTTGTAAACAAAAACATTGGGCCTCATGCATGAAGCGATATAAGAACAGATTTTGTTCTTAGCATTTCCTCTTACTTTGTTCTTACCTGGGATTCAGCAAAGTTTTCTTATTGTTGCTTTTTTCTCAGGCAAGAACAAATTATAAGAGTGGTCGAGAGCACTCTTACCGAAATAAGAAATTCTTACCACAAAAATATTACAAAAAAAGCCTACCATTGGTTAATTGCCCCCAAATACGACCTTAAAAATACAGATTTTTTTTTTTTTTTTTAACAAATGTTTTTTATTTTCACTTTTTTAACATAAAACTAGACACACAATACATTAACAGTAGAAATCCACAATAAATCACAGGACTATGACAGACATAATAATAACAATAATGACTGTCCAGTACTTAAATCAAAATAAATGTAGATTAAAAGATATACACATAATAAATACAATACAATACAACACATATGCTCTTGCTTGCTCTTCCTCACTCTTTCCTTCTCCTTCCCTTCCCCCCCATCCCCCCCTCAGGACCCCCTCTTGGACTATCCCTCCATTATTCCGTTTAACGCCAGGGATTACAAGTTCATATGCTATTCTTTATCTTCTCCACCACATCTAACCAGATTGCTATGCTGGCTTCATTAACACCTAAAGTTCGTGCGGTAGATATCTCTAGATAAATCACATCGAGATAGGTAAGAACCCATACCTTCCAGCACATTTTATCTGGTTGAATCCAGCGTGATGCTATCAGCTTTTTGGCAGCCGTGAGACCGGACAAGATTTGGCTCTTTACATGTATAGAGGTTGATAACTGAGAAACAGAAGCATTCCCATACATATGCATAAATGTACCAATATCACAGTTTAAACATAAGGAGCATCGAGGGTCTTGTTTTAGCCCCATTAGGTGCAAACGTCTAGGAGTTAAGTAAGTCCTATGAATAAAATTAAGATTAATCTGTTGATGATCCGGGTTACGTGACGACAGCCGAACGTTTGCCCAGACTTCATCCCAATCAAAATCTACTTCCAAGTTTGGTATATCCTTCCTCCAAACTAAGTCTAGGGGAAGGACATCATATGAGGACGTAAGTAAGTGACGATAAAAGTCAGAGACGAAGCCTCTCGATGTCTCCTTTTCATAAAATAATTTGTGATATCTGTGGTGCTCAAGTGGCACCTTTAATGGGACTCCATGCGCCCTTAAAGCTGCTCTTAATTGTAGATAGAAATAATAAGTGTAGTTGGTGAGGTTAAATTTGTTAGATATATCTTTATAGCTGCAAAAACCCCGGTCGTTGTAGACATCCCCCAATGTATGTATGCCCTTCTTTTCCCATTTGGTAAATCTGATAGGTTGTTGTGCAATAAGGAGTAGGGGAGAATGACTATGCCATTTATGTTGGTTAATAATTTTTTTCTGTGTATCACGCCATATCCGGATCACATGTGTAATAAGAGGGCCAAATTTCAAGTTGCATTGCTTAATTGATAAGTTGGTGTATACTATATCCTGCAGTCTATGTGGTGCCACTATGTTCTCCTCTAATGGTCTCCAGGATACAGATGCTTGAGAATCAAACCAGGTGATCAGTGGTCTTAAAGAGAACGCTTTAAAATAGTAGTTGAAGTCTGGAAATGCTAAACCCCCATCGGCTTTATTTCTCTGTGCAGTGGGGGGGGGGGGGGGGGGGGGGTAACGGCAACATCGAGCTGAAGAAGTTAATTCTTGGTAAAACATCCATCTTAACTATTGATGCTCGGGCCTGTAGTGAGTTTTTTAGTTTTGTGATCATTTGTGATCCTATCTAGAAATCCGGTATAATTATACTTCACCGTTTGGCATATAGTGGGGAATATTTCAACTCCAAGACATCTAAAGTGTTCTACCATTGGTATATTTACTGGGAGGTAGCCTTCGCAGTCACATTAAGTGGAAGGAAGGCCGATTTTGGCCAGTTTATCTTAAATCCCAATAGATTGCCAAAATCATCTATTACCTTGAGAAGATGAGGCAGTGAGGTGGTAGGGTTTTGCATGAACAATATTACATCGTCCGCATATAAACTAATATGATGCTGTGTGCCCTTAATTGATATCGGCTCTATGGACTGAGATTGTCTTATATACTGTGCCAAAAGCTCTAGGGATAGAGCAAATAGTCTGGGACTAAGAGGACAACCCTGTCTGGACGAGCGCAACACAGGGAAGTGTGGGGAGGTGAATTTACCTGTTATAATCATGGCTGATGGATCTGTGTATAGTACTTTGATCATATTAATGAATCCATCTCCTAACCCCATCCTTCCAAGTACTGCCCATAAATAAGACCATTCCAACCTATCAAAGGCCTTCATCGCATCCAAGGATAATACAGCTATAGGAGGCTCGGCATCCTTGCTGGCGTCTATCACATGCAGTAACCGTCTAATATTATCCATGATCAGGCGGCCTCTTATGAAGCCCGTCTGATCAGGATGAACTAAAGATGTCATATGCTTTTGAAGTCTGATGGCTAGTACCTTAGCTTGAGATCGGTTCCGAGGAGGCTTAAGGGTCTATAACTACCGCATTCGGTGGGGTCTTTGTCTTTTTTAAGGAGGACAGATATGAGTGCCATATTAACGTCCCTGGAGAAGTTCCCCTCTTTGATTGAGTATAAAATCATATCAAGTAATAGGGGTCCAATTACATCCCAACATGAGAGGTACAGTTCTGGTGGGATACCATCCCATCCAGGGACCACTTTGCAATTCAGATATAGCCTCCCTAAGTTCCTCTAGTGCACGGGTCGGGAACCTATGGCTCGCGAGCCATATATGGCTCTTCTGGTGACAGCATATGGCTCCCAGAATTTTTTGAGTAATTTTTTTTTTTTTTTTTAATACTTGTGATATTTCTTAATAATACTGTGTCATTTAAAAGTAAACAGAAATTAGTTTTGAAGATACAGCTAATAGTATCTGCAGCTGAAGATATAGCGAGCAGAGCTGGCGAGGGAACACAAGTGGACAGAAATTAAAAATCTTCAACCTGAAGACCAGCTGATTCTTAAAACTTGGAACGAGCTTCCTGTGACATACCACACAATGCAGCGTGAGTATTGCCGTATATTGACCATGTTTGGCTCTACATATGCATGTGGGCAGTCATTCTTGCATATGAGGAACATTAAGACCAACCTACGCTCACGTTTAACTGATGGAAGCCTCAACGCCTGCATGAAGCTCAACCTCACCACGTATGAACCAGATTACAAGGCCATCAGCAAAACCATGCAGCACCAGAAGTTGCATTAAAAGTAAGACATATTTAATTCATTATACGTTAAAAATACTATATGGCTCTCAATGAAATATATTTAGAAATATTTGGCTTTTATGGCTCTCCCAGTCAAAAAGGTTCCTGACCCCTGCTCTAGTGTAATAGGTGCATCTAACTGTTTAGCGTCTTCCTCTGAAAGTTTAGGTCGGTTAATTTGATCAAGAAATGTATCCAGTTTATTATGATCAAAAACCACTTCTGATTTGTACAGGTTGGAGTAAAACGCACTGAAAGTCTCGTTGATTTTTTTGGGGTCTGTAACAAGTCCCTGTTGGTCCTTAATAGCAGGGATATCAGCAAATTGTTCATTGGATCGTATCTTCATAGCTAGTAGGTGACTCGTTTAGAGCCATGAAAGTAATAATGTTGTCTTGTACTGCGTATTTGAAATTCAGATTGTTGTCTTAAAATGGAGTTAATCTTTTTTTTTAACACATTAATTTGAGATTCCAATTGACCCGAGTAGTTGCGTTGTAAAGAGGAGAACAACGACGAGTGAAGCGTTTCCAGACCTACCAATTTGGAATGACGTTTCTTACGGAGGTTGGAGGCAAAGACAGTAGTGTTTCCCTTGATAAAACTCTTTACCGATATCCATAATATTCTGGGGTCTTGTACCGAACCCGCATTAATCTGCAGGAATTCATTTAGTTTATTTTTGAATTGTAGATTGAATTCAGTGTTTTTCAAAAGTGTCGAATTAAAACGCCATCTTGGGGCTCTGGATGTCATTCTACTAAATGAGCCCTTTAGGAGTAAATAGTTGTGATCTGATAGTGCACTGGGTCCCACTTCCACGTCAAAGCTATCAAATAGTCTAGGGGATGCAAAAACATAATCTATTCTAGAAAATTTCTTGTGTCTTGCTGAGAAGAAAGAGTACTCTCGGGCCGTTGGGTTGAGTAATCGCCACAGATCATTTACACCTGTATCCTTGTCCCAAGTCTGTAGTGCTTTAGAGGCCTGTTTCTGGTCATTGGATGTGGTGAGACTAGATTTATCAATCGAGGCATCCCAGATGGCATTAAAATCCGCACCAGTTATAAATGAATACCCAGGGAGATCTAACATTGCTCTAGTGAGTGAAGTGTAGAAGTTAGCGTCGTAAAGATTAGGGGCATAAGCCGCTACCAAAGCGATTTTCCTGTTACAGTAGTAACCATACGTCCAACAATTTAATATTCAACTTTCGTTTCACGACTATAGCTACACCACGAGATCTAGTTCCAAAAGATGAGTAGCTTATGTTTTGATATATTTTATCCGCCAGCTTTACATTGTCAGCCAATAAAAGGTGCGTTTCGCTTAAAAGAGCCACATCAACCTGTTGTCTTTTCATCCAAGTAAGCACGCTTTTGCGTTTATTTTGTATATTTAGACCCCCAGTATTCCAAATCAATATATTCAAACTAGCCATAGTCTAAACAGGTTGCAGTATTCCTGTGTGTAATTCGCCTGGAGTAGCAGTTCATAATAGATATATATCCAACTATTGAGGTACTGTTGAGAGCCGAGCTTGAGCAAGATAACAAACATATAAAATACACATACTGTACATATAATCCCCTATTCCCCCTATTCCTATTTCCCTCCCTCCCTTTAAAGTACACGACCAGTATACCCAAAACGAGCAATTCACCCTTAACTCTCCTATGCAAATTGCCATAGGGTCTAAAACTATCAATTCTACCATTAGTAGAATGTCAACAGTGGCTTGGCCACTCTCCCGTTAAATAAAAAGGAGATATAAAAATAAAATAAAAAATAAAATAAAAAAATATAAATAAAAATATGCCTCAAATATCATAGTATATTCACTTAAGCCCCCTCCCTCACCACCCATCACAGCCACGACCCCCAACCCTCGAGAGCCCCAAGTCCGGTACCCCGGCGAGCCAGAGCATCATGCCTCTTTAACACCCGACCCGCCGAGGGCCTGAACCAAGGGCCCCCCCCCCCCTAGCCTGTGACACAATCAAAAGGGGCCCAGAACACAAACATAATGACTTTCCTGAGCCCCCTCCATCTACAGGCCCGGCAGCCGCGAACCCCGACCCCGGGGGATCCGCAGTCCGGCGCCCCCACGAGCCAAAGCATCACGCCTCTTTAATGCCTCGACCCGCAGAGACCCCGAACCACAGCCCCCACCAGTCCGAGCCCACAACCACCAGACCCACATCTAAAGGGGGCCCAGAATATACACATAATTAAAAAGGTGCTATAGATAACTATAGATAACATTTTATGTAGAGTTTTTCTACATAATACATATAAAAGAAATCTGTAAATAATACATGTCACCAGACCCCCATGGGAAGTATCCAGATCTAGGGTTAAAGTGTGCAAACACACGGATACACTTCCCAAAGGGCTCAGCTGACCTACCACACATGAACTTCCCCAAGACCACAAACAGACACAGGAGAATGTTTAAGAAACAATAAGAAATTACAGGAAATATATATATAGCATACAAGTTCATAAAGCTAGATAAATGACTACTAACTAACCTAATCTAAGAGACCAGTGCCCGTAGGCCTAGGGTGAATAAAAGAGGAAGCGCTTCTCTGCACTGTAGGCCAACCCCAAGCTGCTACTCCCACCCCCACTATCTGTTCTCCCCCTGAAGCACTGCACACGTGGGAAATGGTGCTGATTCTGGAAATGGTCACGAACTAATCCACTACAAACATAGCCTGAGAATATAAATACCACACATCTGGTCTCAGGGAGTCACAGCACATAATCAAGTACTATTAAGAACAATACACACTGGTGGCACACAGCAAAGATAAGGGGGCATGTCTAGGGTACTACGAGGTTTAGGTCTGGGCCAGAATGTTCCTCCCACATCCTAGCCTAGGTTGGGGCAGTGAAAAGCGCTGGTCATAGTTGGTAGACGATACGACAAAAAGGATATAACGCGGCCCGGAGGCGCGTGGGCGGGGAGGGTCTCTCCCCCCCTCCCTCTCCCCCACGGCTGAAAAGCGTTCCGACTGGGACCGGGGAATAGGGTACTTCTTAGTACAGAGCAGACCAGGGTAATGCGGTAGTGTCCTCCTGGCGGCAAGGAAATAGCACAGTTAATTACACACGTCGAGCTCCTACGTTCATTTGTTAGTCAAATGGCCGCCCCTTGTACTGCTCTCCAACGAGCGGGCCTGTGTTAATAGTAGCAGCGTTTCAGCACGCGGTGCTCTCAATTCTAATGTCAGTTTGGAGTGTAGCGTGGCTACAATGTCTCTCTCTCTGGGGAACGAGTGGAGCGAAACCAAGAGAAAGTGAACGCAGCAGTCTTGGAACAGTAAGTGTCTTCCGTGGAAAAAGGCACGAGAGAAGGGTAGCGTGTCCTCGTATCTCCGCAGTTCCGCATTCCTGGTGTCGTCAGTCTCCGTTCTGCCTACTGCCAAACACGAATCCTCCTTTCAACAGCGCCCCGTCCTTCCGGGCACCGCCCCTCCACACCAGCCAGCCGATCCATCTCCTGCGGCACACCCCGTCTGCGTAAGAAAGAGGGACCACATTTAGGTTATCTCTATCTCTCCTCTCCTCTCCTCTCCCCCCCCCCCCCCCTCTGCACATATCACCATCCCCACAGGACGGCTCCCCACGCTCCCACCGGGACTCCATGGACCTCATCTAAGAGGGAAGAAGGGACAGCATGGTGCAGTACACAACAGTCGGAATTACACTTGCCTGTTAAACCGGCCAGGTAAGCATCTAGGTCCTCATCAGGACCATCACTGGGCACGTCCTCCTCTCAGGGTCCCGCAGGTACATCAACACACATACAGACACACATACCCGCGACATACATCTTAGAGCTTTTAGAAAAGTATGAAATAAGAGTATTGCTTTTCCCAAGAAAATGGTATTGATCATACAAAATTGTTCCCCACATAGTTTCCCCACTTGGAATGCACCCGATTGGATAAATGACATGCTGGTGCTCTAGTACAACACCTAGATGATGGATGTCATATACCACCTTTAACATGCTTGGGAGCACCAGGTGGGTGGGGTGGCAAAAGGACAATTCAGATGTTAGGAGAGATGTAAAAAAATTAGAGCTGGGCCGTTAACGGCGTTAACGTGCTGCGTTAACGCTATACTAGTATCGCGCGATAATATAATTAACGCATTAATCTAAAAAAAGATTTTTTTTTTACCTTTATTTACCCAGGGTAGGTTCGCTGAGCACAGATGCTCTTTTTCAGGAACGCCCTGCTTCACATTCACAGTTCCATTCACACCTGGGAGCTGCCCAGTACAACCACAGTTGACACCATTGGCCACTGAGCAACTCCACTGGAGCAGTTGATTCAAGCCATGTCACATAGTTCAAGTTTGAAATGATTCTTTCTGTTTTGCTCCCGAGAGTGTGCTAGATACTGTACTGTACTGGTAATATTATTTATTTGTGTTAACTTCTGAATAAAACAACTTATTAAACACAGGTACATCTTATTGAACATTATTTTGATATTTCATTACCAATTATCATAGCAAAACAGCTTTTTCAAACAGTCTGTAATGCATTTTGGAAACGGGAGATGGGCTCATGGTGTAATGGGCCACCTGGCCTGAGAAACATAAGGAGGAAAGAAAAAGTAAGGACTTACTTCTGGTCATTATTTGGGTAGAACACACATATTTTGAATGCCTTCGGCAGGTTTTTGGTTTTTTTTTTCTTTTCTTTTTAGCCATTTTTATCTAGATTAATCTAGATTAAATCCAGGAATGCAGATAGATTAATCTAGATTAAAAAAATTAATCTATGCCCACCTCAAAAAAAAAAAAAAAAAAAAAAATCCCTAAACCACGTTTTCAATTAAATCAAGATAGTTACAAAAAAATCTTTATTATTAAAAAAAATATTTATTATTAAAAACACAAAAAAACTATAAAATAATGCAGCATCCGGGTGGGGCCCCTCGCCGAGGCACAGGGAGGAAAACTGAAATGAAAGAAAAATGTGATACAAAACAACAACTACTAAGAATTACTAGAATCTGTGATGCCGTCAAAGAGGCAACTCTACACAAAGCCCCTCTTGGCATTGTACTTTGTTTACATTTTTTTATTAGTTTTTCCTGATGGAGTTTAGTGGGTATAAAGAACAGATTGCAACTGCTGGTCACACCTCAGGCTCTGCCAAGAGATGTCTGGAGAAATTAATTCACAGTATACAGTCTGGTCTATAGATAGTTGGACATCAACACAATTCATCATTTTGGCTCTGTACACCACCACAATGGATTTGAAATTAAACAATCAAGATGCTTTAAGTGCAGACTTTAATTTGAGGGTATTTACATTTACATCCACACCAGGTGAACGATGTAGGAATTCCAACAAATTCTATATGTGCGTCCCCCTTTTAACTAGGGCCGTCAAAATTGGCAAGATATTACAGGATGATATTAGATTATATTTGAATATCTATGGTTGGGCATATTTAAAAAAATATATATATATAATAATTTGGTGTCTGTGGTAACAATTTCATTTCTATGTTTTGTTTTATTGTTTGTTATTTCCGTTGTCGTTATTGTTGTTGTTACTATGCCCTGTGAAGTCCTGTTTATTGTTGTTATTACTGTATTGTGTTGTCTTGTTTAATAAAAAATTATAATTTGATAAAAAAAATTAAATAAAACAAATCACACAATTCGAATATCAATTTTTACAATTCGAATATAGAATATTCGTTGACAGCCCTACTTTTAACTGGTGCCCCCAAAAGTGGCAATTTCTTTACTTGAACTTGAGGACTGCATACTTGTTTGCAAACCAAAATACTATACTTTATACTTATAGCACATGCATGAGCCTGATCTCTAATGAAATCGAGTAACATATGTCTGAACTTGAGTTGTAGAAAAACGTGTTACTCACGTTTTTCTGTAGTAGTTGTAATATCCCCAAAAAATGGTATGGCTGAAAAAAGAATCCGTTCAGAAATTAGTCATATAGAGCGATTTTGGTCAAATGCGAGAAAATAAAAAAGGTCTGCAGGTTTCCATTTTCTCATAGACTCCAATGCATTCGGCGCATTTTTTACTTCCGGTTTCCGCTTGTGACTTTTCACCTAGATCCCCGATTCGCTCATCTCCACGTGGGGTATCATTGGAAAGCCACACTCATTGGTTACAACCCTGTCCAATAATTTTCAAGGTCGCCAAATGATTGACGGAGCTAGAGCGTCAGGAGTGGTATTCGAAAAAAAATTAAGTCTGCTGGCGCACGCCTCACATATCGGCGTGTAACTCGAGAACCACTGAGCGGCAATCGACAGGCAACAAATGGCTTTAATTCGATATATATTGTATTAAAAAAATATTTACACCCAAGCCGCTAGAGGTCGCCGGCAGGCAAATCGTATACGGGCCGCAGCGTGTTAAGAGGGATCAAAAGTAATTGGACAATAGCTGTTCCAGGGCCAGGTGTGTTTTATTCCCTCATTATTTAATTTACAAGGAGCAGATAAAAGGTCTAAAGTTCATTTCAAGTTAACTCTCAATATGAGGTCCAAAGAGCTGTAACTATAAGTGAAGCAAGCCATCATTAGGCTAAAAAACCAAAACAAACCCATGAGGGAGATAGCAAATACATTAGCTGTGGCCAAATCAACAGTTGGTACATTCTTAACTCTTTGGGCGCCAAAAACATAATATCTTGTGTTTCGCCGCCAAGCGTTGGGTGCCAAAAACGTACTATCTCATTTTTAGATCCTTTGATATTTTCCTTTGATCCCCGTTCTATACGGTCAGCCGGAGCCCTCTAGGTGTCCCTGGCTCATCTGCCTACGTTGGAATTGCAATGACGATCGAATCTCACCAGGTGGCAGTATCGCCTACCTTCTGACCTGGAATGGCTTGGTGTGGATACACCTATTCTCTTTTTTGCAAGAGCCCCTCAACGATGGAGCAATCGCCTCGAGATTTTTTTGCCTGAAGCCTATTTCCCATATACACGAGTATAGACATACACGGGTAATCACGATGTGATCACTGGGAATTATTCTTTTTGGAATACCTTCTGGCTAAGGTAAGGTATATTCTATGTCTATTTTACCAAACCTGAAACATGTTTTTGTAACGATCACAGTGTCGTGTTTTACCGGACGTAAAACATGCTCGACAAACACGATCGCAGTTTCTAGTTGAAAGGATTCCCCCCCCTTAATGATTTTGTGAAGGCACATAATGTACATGGTATATACCTTTTATTTGGGAATATTTGGAGTTTCGGGTGATCAACCAGAACGATGTTGGGCTTATTGCATATAACAAGTCATATCTCGCGATCTATGGATGGATGATGTGTGGAGGATTATGTAGTCGACACAATCGTTACTGGGACTCGCGATCAGATAATTGTTGGGATGCCCCGATCATGTTTTTTGCCACCGATACAGATCACAGATCGTCTATGAGCCATATCGGCCGATACACGCCGATACTGATCGTTTTAGTTAAAAATTTAAATATATATATATGTTTTATAAAATATATATATATTATATAATTATACTTGTATTATCTGCGAGACATCGCCACCACGCAACAAGTCAAAATGCTTGCTATCTGCAAACAGCTCCACTGTCTGTGTGTATACTCTGCTTTGGTCAGGTTAGTTGTAACGTTAGTTTAGCTTCGTTTTAACGTTAGATAATGTACAAAATAAACGTCTTTCCGGTGTTTTATTTTGAAACCTCCTGATTGGAAGTATTTACGATGCTTCGCTATCTGCTTGTGTATTCCGGTTCCGTGTTTGTTCAGTTGGTGTCTGTAGATTGTTGGTGAACAACTAACTAACTTTAGGTTAGTTTTAACATTAGCTAGCAGCAGGGATGGACGCCGTTGTGCAAATGCAGGCACTCGAGGAAGAGCTGCTGAATTTAATCGGCAGGAGAGCGAGCTCGTCAAAGCCGGATATATCCCTGTGAGAGCTGTGGTGTGGTCGTATAGGCACGAAAGTGCAGCTCGAACTACCTGGAACCCAAGGAGGACAATAACACTAACCTTATGTGACACTGAATATATATTTCAGTTAGTTAAATAGTTAATTATATTGACTAATTTGTTTACACTGCTGTGTTGTTTTTTACTACCTGTACCCCCCCCCCCCCTTCTCCCACGCTCAGTATATTTTTACTGTATATTTTATTTCATTTGTATTCTATTTTACTCTACTCTCATCCTAGGCAACTTGATTTGATTTGTGTTATTATTCTAATTCGTGACCTGTCCTGTCTAAATGTTGAGCGATTTGCAGTGGCAAATTTCCCACGGGATAATACAATTCTATTCTATTCTATTGTTGTATTAAATGAATTGCTGTTTAACTTGTCCGTGTCCAGTCCTTTTGATTAGCCCCACCGTTCATTGTAAACAATGATGCATGTAATTATATTAATGTTACTGTGTTGTTGTAGCCATGTTAATAAATTCTGAATGGCATTAACGTTAGCTGGCTGGCTACAACGAATTCTCACAAGCTGGCATCGTAAAATATCAACACCAGCCATGGGTATACTGTTTACTAAATTGTGGAGGCTTTTAATCGTCAAGGTAAGAGGATTTGAAGGCATATGCTATGGAAGTCCCCTGCGGCTCCACTTTGTTGAAATGTACATAATATGGGCTATTCCACCGCTTAATTCGCGATTTTTTATTAGTTTGTCATGACAAACCAATTACATAATCCAACATACGTGTAAGAAACTAACATATTCCAGTTAACGGTATATTTTTTTAATGATTCGTTACGGCGAAATCAATACTTCCATTTGTATAAATTACGCTAACTCGAGGATAGTATTCCTGCCTGCGGGACCAATATTTTTCTAAGACAGCCCCGCCCCCATTCACTAACCAACCAATCAACGCAACGTTTGTTCAGATTAGATTTGGGTGAAAGGTACGCATGAGAGAGAAGTCACAGAGTGAGAACTCCGCTGAGAATTGGATCATGTTTTCCGCGCATGTCTTCGATCAGTTTTCACGATCGGCGAAAATAAAGCATTATCGGAATTCACCGATCTCATATTTATACTGAATATCGGCCGATACCGATCGCTGGCCGATCGATCGGGGCATCCCTAGATAATTGGAATATTCTTTTTGGGGCACATCTTAGTCAAGGTAAGGGCTATACGATATCAATCTTGCGTTGATCAAAGCATGCCTTCATTGCGATCCGAGCGTACAGTATGTGTGTAACGCTAGTCCATAACATATTCCGTTGGTGACTATCAAAGCATAAAAAACGACCCCCCCCCACCCTTTCATGCATTTATGATGGAACATAATAGCCTACCTATCATATGAATTTTATTTTTTAATTATAGCGTGTGTAGGGACGGAACGCCAATGCATTTAGTATAATACATGTTGCAGGCTATTACCAGCCTCCCATGAATTACCCTAGACCGCTTTTCTTTTTCACATATTGAACGATAGATACTCGATGTCAAATGGGCCATAGTATTGTATCCATAGCTATAATATATAATGTAGTTATAGCCCTGCAAACACCGCCATGTATTCCTATACTTTAGAACGCTGGCCTATAAACCACACATTACACATATCCCTCTGGCGTTGATAGAGTTAAAAGGGACCAATGTAGAAACTGTTGTAATTCCTACACTGTTCACCTCAAATTAAAGCTGACTGTCTGCACTTAAAGCACTTGATCATTTTAAGTCCATTGTGGTGGTGTACAGAGCCAAAATTGTGAATTGTCAATATTATGGACCTGACTGTAGTAGTATAGTAATAGCTAATATGTATGCATACATAGTACAAGTTATTATACTTTGAAATCCTCTAGACTTCTCTACAGAGACTGAGGTGTGAACAGCAGTAGCAACTCCTCCTCCCATCCTCACTCAACTCCAACCCACACAGACCAAAAACTAAAAATGTAAACAAAGCGCAATCCTACTTTTACATGAACTTCCGACCCATATTAATAA
>NW_028172011.1:0-7500 GCF_963971535.1 Notolepis coatsorum
AAGAAAATTTTATTAATTATGAAGGCAAACAGACAAAAGGTATGATGCCCCCCCCCCCCCCCCCCACAGAGTGCCACCGTGAGCCCTATCTCCTCAATCATGACATTCTCATTTCACAATTATATATTTATTTTTAAATGGGACATACAGTATTATGGAATATGGGTATATAGTCTTAGTATGGATTTGTCAATCTGCACCTTTAGCCAGAGTTTGAAGTCATCAAATAAACAAGCCTATACAAGCACCTCATAAACCGACAATGTCACTCACTCACTCACTCACTCACTCACTCACTCACTCACTCACTCACATCACTCACTCACTCACTCACTCACTCACTCACTCACTCACTCACTCACTCACTTCACTCACTCACCCACCCCACCCACCCACCCACCCACCCACCCACCCACCCACCCCACCCACCCACCCATCCCACTCACTCACTCACTCACTCATCACTCACTCACTCACTCACACACTCACTCACTCACTCACTCACTCACTCACTCACTCACTCACTCACTCACTCACCCACCTCCACCCACCCACCCACTCACTCACTCACTCACTCACTCCACTCACCCACACACCCACTCACTCACTCACTCACTCACTCACTCACTCACTCACTCACTCACTCACTCACTCACCCACCCACCCACCCACTCACTCACTCACTCACTCACTCACTCACTCACACCACCCACCCACTCACCACTCACTCACTCACTCACTCACTCACTCACTCACTCACTCACTCACTCATCTACTGTCTGCCAGTGTATCTACTGTATGTCAGTGTGTCTACTGTGTATCTACTGTATGTCAGTGTATCTACTGTATGTCAGTGTATCTACTGTATGTCAGTGTATCTATAGTATGTCAGTTTACCTACTGTATGTCAGTGTTATTTAATATTTAATATCTTCCCAGATAGCAAAAAATGAGTGAATCAACGTTGAAATAGGGTTCAGCAGAAATATTGAATCTATGTTGAAGCCTGACATCTAAATTATATAGATCGTTGTCTATGACCCTAACGTTGAATCAACATTAGGTGTCAACCATAGCTGATACTATATCAATGTTGATTCAACCATCATCAAAATGGTAATCTACATGCACATTTTAGTTGATTTTATATTGAATCAATGTTAGACATCAATGTTTATTCAACCATAATCTAAATGGTAATCTACATGCACATTTTAGTTGATTTTATATTGAATCAATGTTAGACATCAATGTTTATTCAACCATAATCTAAATGGTACTCTACTTGTACATTTGTAACTTGTACATCTACTTGTAACTTGTAAAGTTAAGGAATCAATACTGATTAATGTACATTTTACATTAAAATATTGCTGCTGATATTTATACATCATAACATTACATGTTTTTTTCCTGCTGTTAAACACACTATTGTTAAATAAATAATAATAAAATTCTTATATGACCATATTTCCAAAAATGTGTGAACAAAAATGACAACATGGCTTTTAAAATGAAAATTTATTTTTTTCTAGGGTATCAGAACTTCCAGTGACTAAAACTTTACAAAAAACAAATAACAGACCTTATAACAGGCTTTCATTAACAATATAGCCACTGCCAGATAGTGACACATATTGTGTGTGGTGAGCACACGCATTCATGCACAACGAAGACAAGATTGCAATCATTTTAACTATAAATTTATGAGCTCAAAGTATGAGCTCACTACTGACTGAAATGTCCAACAAAAAGCATCAATTGTCAAATAATATTGATCACATTAACTAGACTAGATGTTTGAGGAAATTAGAAAGGGAACAACAACTTAACCCTTGTGTCTGATCAGATTCGTATTTGTTTGATAACTTTGCAGTGATGAGCCAACATAATATGTGGCATAATCTTTTAATTATCTTGTATTTTTTTTTTTACTCTTCATAAATTGTTTATTCACTTCAGCCCGATCATAACCACCACATATTCTTTTTTTTGTCATATTTAACAACTCTTTTCAGAAAAGTGGGAGTATTTCATTACAAAAATAATATAAAAAATGGTTATGATCAGGGCTGAAGTTGAATAAAATATTTATGGAAAAGAAAGTGGGAAATTATTTCAACATAATCTTTTTATGGAGTTTTTCAATTTAGTCCCCTAATAAGAGTATAATACTTTAGTTTTCAGACACAAGGGTTAAATATAAACAATGGCATAGGATTTGAATTTAAACACAGTGGAGCTTAGATGATCTACAGTTGTCCACGACTTATCCTCCAAGGCATCTGCTATATAATAATCTTCAGATTAACTTTTTTTGGATTACCCCCCCCCCCCCCCCCCCCCCCCCCCCCCACTGTACCGAAAATAATACCGAACCGTGTCTTCAAAACCGAGGTACGTACCGAACCGTGGATTTTGTGTACCGTTACACCCCTAATGTTTCTATAATTCTCTCCATATAACTCTCTCCCATACCCTTAACACCAACCGCTGAAGTGCCCTTGAGCAAGGCACTAAACCCCCAACTGCTCCAGTGGAGTTGCTCAGTGGCCAACAGTGTCAGACTGTGGTTGTACTGGGGGCCTAACAAAATTAATAGTTGGTTTCAGGTTGGTTGTCAGTTTGGCCATGGGTAGGTAGGGAATTTATTTTATTTTATTTTTTTATTTTATTCTTTCCCACGGCGACTATGGATAGGGAATTTCTTTATTTAATTAAAATGTTCACAACAACATGGATGCATGTACTCTGCCAGCATGTTTAATATCCATAATACTAAATGTTTGACTAAGATTTCTATGAAACTTTATTAAAAAAAAATAAAAAAAGGGGTTTTTTTATAATTTTTTCTAAAAACTCATAAAATATATTGGGTCGCACCTAAATCGGGAGGGTCGGTCGGCAACCTGAAACCAACTATTAATTTTGTTAGGCCTGGGCAGCTCCCAGGTGTGAATGGAACTCTGTGAATGTGAAGCAGGGCGTAGCTGAAAAAGAGCATCTGTGCTCAGCAAACCTACCCTGGGTAAATAAAGGTTAAAATAAAAAATAAAAAAAATAAACACTGCAAGAACAGGCTGAAGCATAAGTCATTCAAGTAGATGCCGTCCATGGAAGAACAGTGTCCAGGGTAATTCCTTGTACTGTATGAACCAGGGAAACAGTGTGCTGGGGTACCCCAAGTTTGACTCTGGTTCGCTTGACAATTAAGTTTGGGTCACTTCGGTTCCAAGAACAGGCTGAAGCAGCATATCAAGTAGATGCCGTCCATGGAAGAACAGTGTCCATCAGGGTAATTCCTTGTACTGTATGAACCAGGGAAACAGTATGTGCTGTGCTGTGCTGGGGTAGCTGTGCTGTGCTGGGGTACCCTAAGTTTGACTCTGGTTCGCTTGACAATTAAGTTTGGGTCATTTCGGTTCCAAGAACAGGCTGAAGCAGCATAAGTCATTCAAGTAGATGCAGGGTAATTCCTTGTACTGTATGAACCAGGGAAACAGTGTGTGGTGTGCTGTGCTGTGCTGGGGTACCCTAAGTTTGACTCTGGTTCGCTTGACTTAAGTTTGGGTCACTTCGGTTCCTTGAGATGCCTCCCTCCCGGTCTGGCGCATAACGAAGCCACTTCTTGACAGTTTCGCTGTAGTCCTGGTCGGTCAGCTTGGGGTCAAACTGTCGAGCAGCAGCTGATAGACACAAAAATAAAAAAGTGAGGAAGAGAGGTGAGATGATGTACGATGATAAGAGCACCCCTCACTTCACACGAGTGCGATTTTTTTTAATCACTCAATTGTGATTAATCACTCAATTGCGACAAACACTGTGACACCTCTAAACACTGATAGATCTATCAGTGTTTAGAGGATCTATCACAGTGTTTAGAGGGTCTATCAGTGATCAGTGTTTAGAGGGTCTGTCACAGTGTTTGTATCAGGGTGGGTGTCGTCTTAGTCTAGTGGTGAGAGCTGTGTTTGTTTCAGGGTGGGATGCTTAGTCAAGTGGTGAGAGCACTCAAACCACAACTACAATCATTGTTGGTTCGACTACCGGTCACTTTTTGACTTTTGCTGACTTATACAAGACGTATGAGGATATAACATAATGTACATTATGTACCTTTTTTCCTGTGGTCGATCATTTACATCTCTCTTGAGACTTGTGGTGCCAGCTAGCTAACATCTATGATGAAATGAAACCTCACCAAATCTTTGCTGATTTTGATCGAGTCCTTGAACACGGTCCAAACCACAGCCTCGTTGCAGGCGGGGGTGGTCAAGGAGCCCAGGTAGCGGTAGTACTTGGTACGATCCACTCCTTCTAGCAGATCGTCCAGCGAAAGGCCTGCTGGCAGGGACGCGTGCTGACCTGAAGACGAAGAGACACAGACACACTTTCTCAGAGACGAAGAGACACACGTCCTCAAAGAAGAAGAGACACAGACACACATCCTCAAAGAAGAGACACACATCCTCAGAAAAGAGACGCAGACACACATCCTCAGAGACACAGACACAGACCGGTTAACTGTCTGTCGTGTGATAGTGAAAGGGTTAACCGTCTGTAGTGTGATAGTGAAAGGGTTAACAAGTCTTAAAAAGTATTACGTTCATAATTCTCCATTTAAAGCCTTAAAAGGTCTTGGTTTAACTTGTTGAACCCTGCAGACAGTCAGCCTGATAGGAGATGATTTAACTTGTTGAACCTGCAGCCAGACAGGAGATGATTTAACTTGTTGAACCTACAGGCAGACTGATAGGAGATGATTTAACTTGTTGAACCTGCAGCCAGACTGATAGGAGATGATTTAACTTGTTGAACCTGCAGCCAGACAGCCTGATAGGAGATGATTTAACTCTCGTTGGACAAGGCAACACATATCGAAACATCCTCTTACCTTTCTCTTTACAAACAGTCTGGTGGCGTTGTTCTAAATGACTACTAATCATCCTGTTCATTTTTGTTGCTCTTTATGTGACTGAATACTATCGTTTATCATGTTCCCTATAGTTTATCAATACAGGTCCCTATCCTTTCTCAATACAGGGTCCCTATCCTTTCTCAATACAGGGTCCCTATCCTTTCTCAATACAGAGTCCCTATCATTGCTCACCTGTCTTGCCGGTGTTCTCGCTCTCGTACAGGGCAGAGGTGTTGCCGTAGTTGACGAAGGAGAAGGCAGTGAGGGCAGAGTCCTCGGTGGCATTAGCCTACACAATGTCGATGGGAGACTGTCTGGAACCATTGCAATGGTCTGGGGCGATAGTGGGCCAGTGGCTGTCACCTGGATACAAAATATAGTATAGTTTAGTAATACATAGATATTATATGATGGACTGTTAAACATTTTTTAAAGTGTCTAAAGTGAATGTTAAAAGTGAGTGTTTAAAGTAGAATGCGCCAACATTATGGGAAATTATCTTATCGTCTTCTCCAGAGTCAGACAAGAAGATAGATACCAGTTTCCTCTCTGTGCATTCAGTAGAAAGATATCCTGCTGAAAGCTAGCCTAGCTTAGCGCAATGAATGGAAACAGAACAGGCAAGCTAGCCTAGCTTAGCACAATGAATGGAAGCAGGTACAGACCAGCTAGCCTAGCTTAGCACAATGAATGGAAACAGAACAGGCCAGCTAGCCTAGCTTAGCACAATGAATGGAAGCAGATACAGACCAGCTAGCCTAGCTTACTGTAGCACAATGAATGCAAGTGGATACAAACCAGCTAGCCTAGCACAATGAATGGAAACAGAACAGGCCAGCTAGCCTAGCTTACTGTAGCACAATGAATGCAAGTGGATACAAACCAGCTAGCCTAGCTTACTGTAGCACAATGAATGCAAGTGGATACCCACCAGGGGATCATCCCTATGTTCCGCCGGTCCTATGTTCCCCGGGTTCTATGTTCCTCGCTTTGATTGATTATAATATGACACTAATAGCAGAATTAGTTATCAATAACCTACCTGTATAAATGTTAAAAGTTGTTGCAAATATTTGTTTTCCCTCATAAATATACCACTATATACATTAATTTCTTATATTAGTTTTAAAATGACCATTTAACAGTTTAACAGTGCTCTGAAAATGCTCTGAGAACATGCGGTCATCATTCACTGTTTTAAGCACAAACACATTAGGGAGGGAGGGAGAGAGACAGGCCCGGCCTGTATGCCTGCACCCTGCCATGTTGGTTTACCATGACTTTTTAGCAAGCAAGGTAGCAGCAATGCTAAGCTAACTGATTGTGCCAGTGTATCCTGTTAAAGAATACATCATAAGCCACATTTTGAAACGTTACTGACGTTAGCCTACATAAAATGTATAACAGTATATGCAACAGGTGGATCACTATACCAAAATCAAGAAACATTCATCATAGCTAACTGCTAACGCTACTAGCTAAATTAGCTTCAGCTAGCAGGCATGAATAACGGTTAATATAATATTCTCTACCATGTAAAAACGAACACGGCACAACTCCACTGGCGTTTGCAATCGAAAGCATACATACAACATACAACATACTCCCATAATCTAATCATCATACATTTCACATCTCTTCCCCTTGTTACACAAACATACAATATCAATATACAAATACAAACATTTGAACACAATGCCAAATATTTCCTCACCAGTTATCCATCCCCAGAGCGAATGAAAAGAAAAAACAGCGATCCGCGTTGTAACGCGCATGCGCAGAAGCGCAAACGCACAGCAACCGATGTACACCGCGACAACGTACAACTATTATCACAAAACACTCAGTTTCGTCCTAATACAATGCCACGACATCCACCGCATCCTCTAATACTTCCTAACCATCATTTTCAAAACTATAATCATAACACATGTCGCCCGCAAACTCACAAAACAGTCGCACGCAAGCTAACAGCCTAGCCAGCCTCATGCTCCCCTTCCTACGTCCCACAATATGACGTCATCAACCCGCGACTGCTTCTCCATAACAACATCGTCTTACACTTATTACCGCATTAAATATAACCATTAATACGGCCACAATCACACCAACGAACCACTCGACTCGCTTCTTAACAACAATATCTTCCACAGTGTTTCGTCAAATCTCTCACCTCGCCGCCTTAACGTCCCTAGATTTACCGCGGCTCTTCCACAGAGCTAAGCTAGTTAGCCCCAACTCCCAATATGACTCCAGTGCTTGCACATTGTATCTACCGCTTGTTACATTACTTCTTTCAATAGTTTCGCCGCACTCATTTTCACCGCGCTTAAGAGCGTTAGCCTACATAAAATGTATAACAGTATATACAACAGGTGGATATCACTAAACACCAAAATCAAGAAACATTCATCATAGCTAACTGCTAACGCTACTAGCTAAATTAGCTTCAGCTAGCAGGCATGAATAGCGGTTAATATAATATTCTCTACCATGTAAAAACGAACACGGCACTACTCCGCTGGCGTTTGCAATCGAAAGCATACATACAACATACAACATACAACATAATCGACATTATT
>NW_028172011.1:10000-18156 GCF_963971535.1 Notolepis coatsorum
GCCTTCAACCTTTCCCTTTCCATGTGTGCTGTCCCCTCCTGCTTCCGAATGTCCACCATCATCCCTGTGCCAAAGAAGAACACGGTAGCATGCTTGAAATGACTGGAGCTGTTGCCCGCATGTTACCAACCGCGCTGGACACTCCGCCATTTCGCCTACCGCCAAAATAGAGCCACAGATGATGCCATAACCACAGAACTCCACACTGCCCTCACTGATTGATTGATTGATTGATTGATTGATTGATTGATTGATTGATTGATTGATTGATTGATTGATTGATTGATTGAAAACTTTATTAAGAGATTGCAGAATGGGTACAATACAGTACGGCTCAATACACACAATTGTTAAGGGGATGACCAGAGAAAGACTTTTGTCTTGTTTACATCAGGGTCCAGTGACATTTATGACATACACGACATACATGACATCATGACACTTATGACATAGGGACATACAGGTATCAGGCCACGTGAGCGGATCGGCGCGGCCGAGAAATCCGCTCTTCGCTCTTTAAAGCTTGGTCCGCTCCGCTAATCGCTCATGTTGACCCCGCCCCCAAGTCGCTCTCCGCTCGCTCCCCGCTCACCTTGAATCGAGCGCTCCCCGCTCCCCGCGCCAGATCGCTCGGCAGTTTTTTTTTTTTTTTTTTTGGAGCATGGTGTAAATTAGCTCAAACTACAACAGTCTACACCCCCTGGGCCCCTTAACAATTGTTTGTATTGAGCCGCATTGTAATTGTACCCATTCTGCAATGTTAAATAACGTTGTTTATCCATTCACTAGCTCTACTAAGCGATGATAGGCTGGCCGAGCCACAATGCTATGGTCGCTGCCATTAACGTTAGCATGTAAGCTAACGTCAACAACAATGGCGTCGATACTTTTTCTAGGAGTGAGTGAAGGAGGAGGAGTGAAGCCTGAACATGATATCACAGGTTCACCCTTCTCATTGGTTGAAAATGGCCTTCATGTTTGTACATCGCCATCTGTTGCTTTGGCATTGTACTGCATGTATATTATTACATCAGTGTTAAACCACTGTGAGCGGCCTGGAGTGGATTGGAGCGGAGGAGAACTCTCGCTCCGGACGTCGCGCCGACTCATTTTAAAACCCACTCCTCGCTCACGTCAAAACCGGCCGCCCCGCGCCCCGCGCCGCTCACGCTCCGATCCGCTCACATGCACTGACAGGTATATATGTATGTAGTTACATTTACATCTGTTACATCATTCATTCATTCATTCATTCATTCATTCATTCATTCATTCATTCATTCATTCATTCATTCATTCATTCATTCATTCAGTCATTCATTCATTCATTCATTCATGCATGCATTAATTCATTCACACATCTGTTCTTCTATTCATGCATTTATTCTTCTATTCATTCATTTATGTTCTTTGAAATCTCTGGTAGCGTGGAGGTTGATTATTGGGCTTCACTCTTTCTTAATAATGTACCTCATCACTCACCTGCAATGCATCATATAGACAGGTTGGCTGTAGCTACACATCTTGATGGAAAACACTTAAGATGGAGCACCCTGCAAGTTTGGGGAGAGAGAGAGAGAGAGAGAGAGAGAGAGAGAGAGAGAGAGAGAGAGAGAGAGAGAGAGAGAGAGAGAGAGGGAGAGAGAGAGAGAGAAAAGCTGTAATTACATGTAAATTAACTGCATCTATATACTGTTGATTGATTGATTGATTGATTGATTGATTGATTGATTGATTGATTGATTGATTGATTGATTGATTGATTGATTGATTGATTGAAAATTGTATTAACAGATTGCAGAATGGGTACAGTACAGTACAGTACAGCTCAATACATACAATTTTCTTTTTTTTGTATCCACTTTTTCTCCCATTTTTCTATATTTTCTCCCATCCCAATTTCGTATCATCCAATTCAACCCTCCCCTGTCACGAACGCTGTTTCTTGCCTCCCACAAGCCGGCTGCAATGTGGACTAAGTCATACATAGCACAAGTCCCCTCCGGTACTTGAGGTAACAGCAGTCGCATCTTTTCACCTGCGCAGCTCGATCTCTCAGTGGCGAGGAGTAACGCGTGGGAGGCTCACGCTGCCCCCGACACTTCCTGATTCTACTGCGCAGGCGCACCAACCGACCTGTAGGAGTCGCTGTCCACAACGCCCGATCCCCACCCATCAGTTTCCCACCCCCTAATACGGCCAATGTGTATTAGTATGAACGACCAGCTAAACTGAAAGCAATGTGGAGCGCTGGACTCGAACAGGCGCCCCAATACATACAATTGTTAAGGGGATTCAGACCAGAGAAAGACTTTCGTCTTGTTTACATCAGGGCTCCCCCATTTTCAATTCATCATAACATATATGACACACACGACATACAGATAGACAGTACTGCTACATCTGTACACTGTACATTGGAATACTGACAAATCCATACTTGGTCATTTACTGTACAACTGGGTTAGGACATTTGTAGGGGCCAGTTTCGAATTGCAGTCTCCCGTAGGTGTTCTTTGAGAGTGTTTCTGAAAGTGGGTAGTGATTCACATTCCTTTACAGCTTTGGGTAGGGCGTTCCACATTGATGTGGCATAATTGTGTAGTGCTTTTATCCAAAGCGATTTGCAATGTATGCCTCACATTCACCCATTCACTCACACATTCACACACCGAAGACAGAGGCAACAATGCAAGGTGCCAACCTGCTCATTGAGAGCAGTTACTGTAAGTGTCTCGCTCAAGGACACTTCAAGATGCTGCCAGGAGGAGTCTGAATCAATCCAGGAACCATCTGATTACCAGGCGACTGCTCTACCTCCTGAGCCACTGTCGCCCTCATATTTTATTCATCTGATTAATAGCCAGGTCAGAATAAAAATTATGTAACCTCCTCAGTCGGAAAGAACTGTCCCGATCTGAGGGAAATTGCAATCGTGTGAGAGGGATGGTGTAAACACTTAAAGCCTTTAATTTATCTCATGGTTGGAATAAAAACTGTATATTCTTGCTGTGCATGTTCATCCACCTCAGGGTGTTAAGTGATGTGAAAGGGTTTCTGGGGAAATTCCAATGCAAAATGTCTTTATTGGAATCTTAGAGTTAGCTAAAGAGATCGCTGAATGCCTCGATGGTCTCTGTGTCCAACTTGTTCTTCTATCACGTTATCCAAATGGAGACGTAAAAGTATAGTCTGTTTTGACCATTTCGCGTTTTCTCTTTGACTTGGGACATTATAGTACACAGACCATGGTTGAACGTTGCCGGTCCCTGGCTGTATACGTTACACATCTGCTACCTATCAGCTACATATCTGCTACATATCAGCTACATATCAGCTACATATCTGCTACCTATCAGCTACATATCTGCTACATATCAATCAATCAGATTTATTTATATAGCACATTTAACATGACACGTGTCAATCAGCTACATATCTGCTACATATCTGCTACATACTGTATCAGCTACATATCTGCTACATGTCTGCTACATATCTGCTACATATCTGCTACATACTGTATCAGCTACATATCTGCTACATATCTGCTACATACTGTATCAGCTACATATCTGCTACATGTCTGCTACATATCTGCTACATATCAGCTACATATCAGCTACATATCAACTAGTCTAGCTGTATGTTACAGCCAGGTACCAACCAGGTCGAAGGGCTTGGAACAAGTTATTCAACCAACACTCTATGTCTCGTGACAGCTGAGCTGGTGCTCCATCGTCCCTCCCTCCTACACTGATAGGTCTATTTAAGGACCTCCCCGTTCTCACACACTCTGTTCGCTGCTGTGCCAAGTGTTGCTGCTGCTGTACCTGCAAGTTAGCTTTTCACCCACAATCACCACCACCACCACCACCACCACCACCACAGCCTCCACCACCACCACCACTACAACCCCAGCCTCCACCACCACAACCCCAGCCTCCACCTGCTTTGGTTCCACTCTGTATTGGGTGCAACTATCCTAGTGACTCAGAAGAAGCTTATATCCCCTAGCACCCACTTTACACACTTTAGAACACCTAAACACACTTTATATTTATTGGTAAAGAATTTGCACTAAAACCCATACCTCATTACACCTTACTGTAAATTGTACCTAAATTGTACCTCATCCCATTTCTGCTTTGCACTATATAGTATATTGTATATTAGTATTGTATAGTATATTGTATGGTAACTCAGTTACTTCTACTCTGCATTGAACATTGTACATATGTACTGAACTACTGAACACTTGTGCCTACGTACGTGACTTCTATTTTGTACTTGCTATACTTATTTTATTTTATTTTATACTTACTATTTTTGTCTAGCACAGTCTCTGGAGCGTAACAGAAAGAAGCATTTTGTATAAAAGTATTCTGTACTTCTGTATGACAACTAATAAAGAAACTTAACTTAGTGTTGTGCTCTGTAAGTTACATCACCTATGGGGGATTCGTTTGCAGAGGCATATTAGAGCCTTATTAGAGGATTATTAGAGGATTATTAGAGGCTTATTAGAGGAATATTAGAGGCCTATTATAGTCTTATTGGAGGCCTATTAGAGTGAATTAATGAATTAATGAAAACTTTATTTAACAGATTGGAGAATGGGTACAATACAGTACGGCTCAATACACACAATTGTTAAGGGGATGCAGACCAGAGAAAGACGTTTGTCTTGTTTACATCAGGGTCAAGTGACATTTATAACATACACAATGTAACTGAGGGGTACAATTCCCTGACTGTATTACTAGATATGATACTTACTACCACTACCTTTGTACTTAATATTCGGCCACCCAGTACTCGGCATAAATATATTATGATGAACACTGTCACGTAGATGAAACGGATCCAACACAAATGTACGAATTAGAAATAGGTCTTTATTTCTACACAGCGATGGTGTGTAGAGCAAGCACTTAATCAAATCAATCACATTTATGAATGGGAATTAGTATGCACTTTTATGGCAAGAGTATTCGTCGGTATATCAATAGAGAATGTCCAATCTCTGAAGGCGCAGGTGGTACATATACGACCTGGAATAGTTAAGGAATAATAGCAATGATACTTTAATGATTATAGAACTGGATACACTAGGGGGGAATTCCGGTCGCTTGTAAGACAACTGGAGAAGGGGGGGGGGGGGGGGGTAGAGTCTGGCTGTATCCGTCTGGCCGAGGGTATCCTGGGAGAACCCACGGTTGTGCGGCTCGGTGCCTCAGCGATCCTCGATCCACAGATGAAAGCAGTTGGACTCTCTGTGGGCCGGCTTCCTTCGGTCCACGATGGAGAGACGTGAAGCGACCTCGTCGTGTAGAGCGTCTCCTCACCTGTCGTCCTCTCCGGGGGGGGGGTTTCCAACACACGGCAGTGTTGGTCTTTATCCATAGAATAATCACTGTATACAAAGCATAATCCGTGCCTGGGAAGGCGGGCTGTCGTCGGTAGAATAATCCGGTATGCAGGTCCACTCGCTCGTCGGCTCTGGGGCTCCTCGGGTGCAACCTCACATGGGGTCGGCCACCCTGGATAAGCAGCCAGTTCTCTGCCCGAAACGATGGGGTACTGACTACGATAGTATTCTCACCGCACGAAGCACTACATATGAATATACTATTATTAGCTTAATAGACTACGTCCAACTCGACGATATAGTGCCAAATATGACTATTCAAATATTAATATACACGATGTCTCAATACCGATGGTAGGCCGAACTTGGCCTTACTCCCACACGTGGCGTCGCGGGGAGGCTTTACGTCTGTCACTCTATTGGAGGGTAAGAAACTGGACTAAAAAGGAAGTCCTACTTTAGTAGCGCAGTATATATACGCACTATGAACAAATAGTACCGTTAGTGGTGCGGTAGCCAGATTCCTACGCGGAACTAGGACTTGTTCGTACATGTTGAGCGGTACGTTTGAACTGGGTCTGGGGGGTATGGCAGCCTGGCACCAAGGTCTCGACCAATAGTAGAATGGAGACTATTATGGGATGTTCAGTAGGCTAGAATGGATATTCAATGCATATTGTACAAGGAATATACAAGGGATATCAGGGGATATTAGAGAATATACAAATATAATTAAATATATATATATAAATAAATATATATATTCGGTTTAATCTGGCCCTTCACAACACACAACATACATGACATCATGACACTTATGACATAGGGACATACATGACATACAGGTATAGTACTGTTACATTTGTGACATACAGTATACGATATGCATACTGTTACCCAGATATCCTAACAAAAAATATATACATATGATGGGGAGGAGACTGTACATTAGGGGGTTTGGACATTTATGGTGGCCAGTTTCGAATTGCAGCCTCCCATAGGTTTTGAATGTGGGTAGGGATTCAAATTTTTTTACGGCTGTCTTATTAGAGGCATATTAGAGGCTTATTAGAAGCCTAAGTACTTGATTTGCTTGTAGGGCAGGTTGGCTCTGCGCGATCGAGCGAAGCAGGCTGATAAGAGGTGGGAGAAACAAAGAAAATCAAGAAGGAATCGATAGAGGAGATAAAAAAAACAGAGATCAAGCCTGCAAGCCTCTCAACTCAATTCCAAGCTCAGTGCAACAGGGGACTTCATCAAAATGGCTCCCTCTTTGTCTGGCTCCCAGATCCACTCTTTGTTGACTGTGATGCATTCCATCAGCCCGGAGGGGCCTGCTGCAAAGACAGAGGCGGTGATATTGCAAGAGTTGCCTATTATTGATCGACTCTTCCCAAGGTCAAGGTGAACCCCCCACCCCCTACCACCCCACCGTCATTCTCTCTGTCACCCACCATCCAGCGCTTAGAGGTGAACCCCCTACCACCCCACCGTCATTCTCTCTGTCACCCACCACCCAGAGCTTAGAGGTGAACCCCCACCCCCTACCACCCCACCTTCATTCTCTCTGTCACCTACCACCCAGAGCCTAAAGGTGAACCCCCACCCCCTACCACCCCACCTTCATTATCTCTGTCACCCACCACCCAGAGCTTAGAGGTGAACCCCCCACCCCCTACCACCCCACCTTCATTATCTCTGTCACCCACCACCCAGAGCTTAGAGGTGAACCTCCACCACCCAGCCTTCCTAGCTGATCGTGGATTTTAGGAGAATACAACAGGGGACACACACGCCACTGTGGATAAATGAGAATATCGTGGACAGGGTGAGCAGTTTCAAGTACCTGGGAGTCCACATCACCGAGGACCTGACATGGACAACACACACAGACACTGTCTTAAAAAAAGGCGAAGCAGCGCCTCTACCACCTGAGACAACTCAGGAAATTCAGAGTATCAGGGAAGATACTCCAGTCCTTCTACTCTGGGGCTGTGGAGAGCATCCTGACTGGGAACATCACTGCCTGGTTTGGTAACTGCACTGCTCAGGACAGGACAGGAAGGCTCTGCAGAGAGTAGTGCGCTCAGCAGAGCGTACTACAGGTATTGCACTACCACCCCTGCAAGACTTATACAACAGGAGGTGCAAATCCAGAGCCTGCAGAATAATGAAGGACTCTCACCACCCCAACAATAGCCTGTTCAAGCTGCTGCGGTCAGGCAAGCGCCTCTGCATATATGCAGCAAGAACAGAGAGACTCAGACTCAGCTTCTTCCCTCAGGCCCTCAGAACACTGAACACTGATCTCTCCACACACAAGCACACATGAACACACACACACACACACTCACACACACACACGTGCGTGCGTGCACGTGCACATGCACACGCACACACACACACACACACACCCTCATTTGCACTCTCACACACAAACACACTACAAAAAAGGTCACTTTAAAAATACATAACTGTATATTGTATATTATTGTACATACTGTAGTGTGTTACAATGCTTCTTAGCTTAGCACTGTATTGTATTTTATTCGTATTACTTTATCATGTCTATTTTATTATCTATTCTATCTTATTGTATTTTTGCACAATCAAGGCGGGCATGGCCACCTTCATTTCACTACATGTCTGGATGTGTATGTGACAAATACATCTCTTGAATCTTGACTCTTCAATCTCTCTGTCATCCACCACCAAGAGCTTAGATGTGAACCCCCGCTATTCTCTCTGTCATCCACCACCCAAGAGCTTAGATGTGGTGGTGTCG
>NW_028172010.1:0-7500 GCF_963971535.1 Notolepis coatsorum
CCCTCCCTCTCCACCTCCTCCACCTCCTCCTCCCCCTCCCCCTCCTCCTCCTCCCCCTCCTCCTCATCCTCCTCCTCCTCCTCCTCCTCATCCTCCTCCTCCCCCTTCTCCTCCTCCTCCTCCTCCTCCTCCTCCTCCTCCTCATCCTCCTCCTCCTCCTCCTCCTCCTCCTCCCCCTCCACCTCCTCCTCCTCATCCTCCTCCCCCTCCCCCTCCTCCTCCTCCTCCTCCTCCTCCTCCTCCTCCTCCTCCTCATCCTCCTCATCCTCCTCCCCCTCCTCCTCCTCCTCCTCCTCCTCCTCCTCCTCCTCCTCATCCTCCTCATCCTCCTCCTCCTCCTCCCCCTCCTCCTCCTCCTCCTTCACCTCCTCCTCCTCATCCTCCTCCTCCTCCTCCTCCTCCTCCTCCTCCTCCTCCTCCCCCTCCTTCACCTCCTCCTCCTCCCCCTCCTCCTCCTCCTCCTCCCCCTCCTCCTCCTCCTCCTCCTCATCCTCCTCCTCCTCCTCCTCCTCCTCCCCCTTCTCCTCCTCCTCCTCCCCCTTCTCCTCCTCCTCCTCATCCTCCTCCATGGCCAGCACTTTCTCCTCCCTCTCCTCTGCTTCTACACACCCTTGTTCCTCCTCTCCCCCCCTCGCTCTCTCTCTCTTTCTCCTCCCTCTCCTCTGCTTCTATACACCCTTGTTCCTCCTCTCCCCCCCTCGCTCTCTCTCTCTATCTCTCTCTCTCTCTCTGTATCTGTCTCTGTCTCTCTCTCCATCTCTCTCTCTCCCTCCAAGCGCCAATACGGGCATTTTTTAAATAATGTAATGATGAATGAACTTTCTCCTCCCTCTCCTCTCCTCCTATACTCACTCCCCGTTCCTCCTCTCTTTCTCTACCCCTCTCTCTCCCTCCCTCTATGATCCAAGCGCCAATGGGCATTTTAAAATAATGTAATGATCAATGAGAGAAAGTGAGTAGAGGAGACTTGCGATTCACTCACATCCAGTCATACCAGGTCCATATAATCAGGGGCGTTTAGTGAGTGGGGGGGGGGGGGGGGGGGTTGCAAATTCTTGATTTCTAAGTAACTATTGTCATAGCTGCATTAGAAATGGCTGAATAAATAGGGTGAGAGACTGAACTGTATATAAATTAAATAGTGGAGGCTCTCTGAGGCCCCCCCGTACAAAATGGTTTAGTCAAGTGGGTTCGTCTCCAATCGCGGCTAATCAAGCCGCGGGTGACAGCTGACGCTGGAGCACCAATGAGCAGCAAGCCGGGTGACAGCTGACGCTGGAGCACCAATGAGCAGCAAGCCGGGTAACAGCTGACGCTGGAGCACCAATGAGCAGCAAGCCGGGTGACAGCTGACGCTGGAGCACCAATGAGCAGCAAGCCGCGGGTGACAGCTGACGCTGGAGCACCAATGAGCAGCAAGCCGGGTGACAGCTGACACTGGAGCACCAATGAGCAGCAAGCCGGGTGACAGCTGACACTGGAGCACCAATGAGCAGCAAGCCGGGTGACAGCTGACGCTGGAGCACCAATGAGCAGCAAGCCGGGTGACAGCTGACACTGGAGCACCAATGAGCAGCAAGCCGGGTGACAGCTGACACTGGAGCACCAATGAGCAGCAAGCCGGGTGACAGCTGACACTGGAGCACCAATGAGCACCGCCCCCCCTCTCTCTGTCATTTATAAAAGAAAGAGAAAGCAAACTGAGGGAAAACAATAGTTTCTTTCAAAAGAAATAATAAATCGCTTGGTTCATATTAGAACAATACAAAAAACCACCGACTTATGATGACTGATGACAGCTAGAACTCAGGCTGACTAAGTGTTCACACCTGAGCTTGATGGAGTAAGTAGCACAGCCTCCTTTAGAATATATCTCAGTTCACTCATTTGTTTGTATGCCCTGAAGGAGGCCGATAGAGAGGCCGAAACATGTTATTTTCTTTATTGTTCTAATATGAACCAAGCTATTTTCTTTTTTTTATCTATTTTTTTGTCCTCACTTTTTCCCCGTATTTTTCTCCCATCCCAATTTAGTCCTTATGTCAATTCCCTTCCTGGTCGTTGCGCGCATTTTGCCCCCCACTTGCCAGTCTAGGGAGGGTTGAAGACTATCACACATGTCTCCTCCGATATATGTGGAGTAAGCCAGCCGCTTCTTTTCACCCGACAGCGAGGACTCTCACTGGGGGAGCGTAACGCGTGGGAGGATCACACTACCTCCCCCATTTCTCGTCCTCGCTGAGCAGGCGCCCCGACCGACCAGTAGGAGTCTCTGTTTTACAACGACCAGGACACTCATACCCCACCGGCTTCCCACCCGCTAACACTGCCAATTGTGTCAGTATGGACGACCGACCAAGCCGGAGGTACCGCTGACAGCTGGATTCGATCCCAGAGTCTCTGTGGTGCTAGGCAGGCGCTTAGTCCGCTGCGCTACCCAGCCGCCCTTGAACCAAGCAATTTATTAAAGCTTTTTTTTTTTTTTATATATATATGAAGAATGCTTGGAACTTCTTTGTTTTTTCAACTGGCTCCCCTATATCCAAAGAGCACCTTCTAAACACTGGATCCACAAAGACGATGCGGCCCTCCTCCTTCTTGTTCAAGTTTGTAACACGTTTGTTTATTATTATTCTTTATTTGTTTATTTGTCAGGGACGATGCAAGAGAAAGCATTATGCATCGCATGTAGGATTTCTAACTAAGGCTGATTTGCAACCCCTGTCCCTGGTTTGGCTTTTCTACTCAACAGTGGTCATTGCATAATCATCATTACCAAAAGTACATTAGTTAAAATGAGCACATACTTATATGTGACACTCTTTACATGATCATACAATAATTATGATAATTACATCACATTACAGTAATTTTACATGTGTTTTTCAATGATTTTCTTAATAAAGAGTCTTGATGGGGGGGGGGTCTTATAATCAAGGTCAATATGGTATTATAAGCAGGCCTAAGAGGATCCTATCAATCCTGTACTTAAATAAACGGTTCATTAGCTAATACCCTAATAACCACTACAGATGTGTCTAGTTGTTTACTCGATGATTAGTAAAACATATTCAAAATATGCCCCAAGAATCATACTTAGTGTAGTTAAACCCACATTAATAGTTGTAATAGTCATACTTAGTGTAATGACACCCACACTAAATGCAGGGGAAATGTCTGTCTGTCTGTCAGTTACTCACGCATTTCTAATTCAATTTGGCTCAAAGTTGGTTGCTAGGTTGACAGTCAGCCAATGACAATAACTCTATAGCATTTTTATTCATTTAACTTAAAAAATAAAATAAAAATTGAGACCTGGTCGGCTGGCTTACAATAGTGAATGTGACTGACTGGCTGACTGGCTGACTGACTGGCTGGCTGACTGACTGACTGACTGACTGACTGACTGACTGACTGACTGACTGACTGACTGACTGACTGACTGACTGACTGGGTGACTGACTGGCTGGCTGACTGACTGACTGACTGACTGACTGACTGACTGACTGACTGACTGGCTGACTGACTGGCTGGCTGACTGACTGACTGGCTGGCTGGCTGGCTGGCTGACTGACTGACTGACTGACTGACTGACTGACTGACTGACTGACTGACTGACTGACTGGCTGACTGACTGACTGACTGACTGACTGACTGACTGACTGACTGACTGACTGACTGACTGACTGACTGACTGGCTGACTCACTGACTGACTGACTGACTGACTGACTGACTGGCTGACTGGCTGGCTGACTGGCTGACTGACTGACTGACTGGCTGACTCACTGACTGACTGACTGACTGACTGACTGACTGACTGACTGACTGACTGACTGACTGACTGACTGACTGACTGACTGACTGACTGACTGACTGACTGACTGACTGACTGACTGGCTGACTGACTGACTGACTGACTGACTGACTGGCTGACTCACTGACTGACTGACTGGCTGACTGACTGACTGACTGACTGACTGACTGACTGACTGACTGACTGACTGACTGACTGACTGACTGACTGACTGACTGGCTGGCTGACTGACTGACTGACTGACTGACTGACTGACTGACTGACTGACTGACTGACTGACTGACTGACTGACTGGCTGACTCACTGACTGACTGACTGACTGACTGACTGACTGACTGGCTGACTGGCTGACTGACTGACTGACTGGCTGACTCACTGACTGACTGGCTGACTCACTGACTGACTGACTTTTTAAGTTTTCATTTTTGTCCCTCATTGTTTGCATTTTGTACTTTAGGTTGTACTTTGGTTTTTTGTATATTGTATATTTTGTATAGTCTTCTTTATTCTTTTGACTTTTTTTTACTGTATGAAGCACAATACATTAATAATGAATCACACAATGAATGGAAGCCGGACAGCGCCGGCTAGCCTAGAGGCATTGTCCAACTAACACCTCTCCCGAAGGCTAACCGGCCATGTCCGCTTCCATTCATTGTGCTAAGCTAGGCTAACGTGCAGCCAGATAGCTTTCTATACTGAACGCACACAGAGAGGAAACTGGTATCTTATCTTCTCGTCTCTCTCTGGAGAAGATGGTAAGCTAATTTCCCAAAAAACGTTGGCGTGTCCCCCTTCTCCTCCTCCTCCTCCCCCTCCCTCTCCTCCTCCTCCTCCTCCTCCTCCTCCTCCTCCTCCTCCTCCTCCCCCTCCTCCTCCTCCTCCCCCTCCTCCTCCTCCTCCTCCTCCACCTCCTCCACCTCCTCCTCCTCCTCCTCCTCCTCCTCCCCCTCCACCTCCTCCTCCTCATCCTCCTCCCCCTCCCTCTCCTCCTCCTCCTCCCCTCCTCCTCCTCCCCCTCCTCCTCCTCCTCCTCCTCCTTCACCTCCTCCTCCTCATCCTCCTCCTCCTCCTCCTCCTCCTCCTCCTCCTCCCCTTCTCCTCCTCCTCCTCCCCCTTCTCCTCCTCCTCCTCATCCTCCTCCATGGCCAGCACTTTCTCCTCCCTCTCCTCTGCTTCTACACACCCTTGTTCCTCCTCTCCCCCCCTCGCTCTCTCTCTCTTTCTCCTCCCTCTCCTCTGCTTCTATACACCCTTGTTCCTCCTCTCCCCCCCTCGCTCTCTCTCTCTATCTCTCTCTCTCTCTATGTATCTGTCTCTGTCTCTCTCTCCATCTCTCTCTCTCCCTCCAAGCGCCAATACGGGCATTTTTTAAATAATGTAATGATGAATGAACTTTCTCCTCCCTCTCCTCTCCTCCTATACTCACTCCCCGTTCCTCCTCTCTTTCTCTACCCCTCTCTCTCCCTCCCTCTATGATCCAAGCGCCAATGGGCATTTTAAAATAATGTAATGATCAATGAGAGAAAGTGAGTAGAGGAGACTTGCGATTCACTCACATCCAGTCATACCAGGTCCATATAATCAGGGGCGTTTAGTGAGTGGGGGGGGGGGGGGGGTTGCAAATTCTTGATTTCTAAGTAACTATTGTCATAGCTGCATTAGAAATGGCTGAATAAATAGGGTGAGAGACTGAACTGTATATAAATTAAATAGTGGAGGCTCTCTGAGGCCCCCCCGTACAAAATGGTTTAGTCAAGTGGGTTCGTCTCCAATCGCGGCTAATCAAGCCGCGGGTGACAGCTGACGCTGGAGCACCAATGAGCAGCAAGCCGGGTGACAGCTGACGCTGGAGCACCAATGAGCAGCAAGCCGGGTAACAGCTGACGCTGGAGCACCAATGAGCAGCAAGCCGGGTGACAGCTGACGCTGGAGCACCAATGAGCAGCAAGCCGCGGGTGACAGCTGACGCTGGAGCACCAATGAGCAGCAAGCCGGGTGACAGCTGACACTGGAGCACCAATGAGCAGCAAGCCGGGTGACAGCTGACACTGGAGCACCAATGAGCAGCAAGCCGGGTGACAGCTGACGCTGGAGCACCAATGAGCAGCAAGCCGGGTGACAGCTGACACTGGAGCACCAATGAGCAGCAAGCCGGGTGACAGCTGACACTGGAGCACCAATGAGCAGCAAGCCGGGTGACAGCTGACACTGGAGCACCAATGAGCACCGCCCCCCCTCTCTCTGTCATTTATAAAAGAAAGAGAAAGCAAACTGAGGGAAAACAATAGTTTCTTTCAAAAGAAATAATAAATCGTTTGGTTCATATTAGAACAATACAAAAAACCACCGACTTATGATGACTGATGACAGCTAGAACTCAGGCTGACTAAGTGTTCACACCTGAGCTTGATGGAGTAAGTAGCACAGCCTCCTTTAGAATATATCTCAGTTCACTCATTTGTTTGTATGCCCTGAAGGAGGCCGATAGAGAGGCCGAAACATGTTATTTTCTTTATTGTTCTAATATGAACCAAGCTATTTTCTTTTTTTTATCTATTTTTTTGTCCTCACTTTTTCCCCGTATTTTTCTCCCATCCCAATTTAGTCCTTATGTCAATTCCCTTCCTGGTCGTTGCGCGCATTTTGCCCCCCACTTGCCAGTCTAGGGAGGGTTGAAGACTATCACACATGTCTCCTCCGATATATGTGGAGTAAGCCAGCCGCTTCTTTTCACCCGACAGCGAGGACTCTCACTGGGGGAGCGTAACGCGTGGGAGGATCACACTACCTCCCCCATTTCTCGTCCTCGCTGAGCAGGCGCCCCGACCGACCAGTAGGAGTCTCTGTTTTACAACGACCAGGACACTCATACCCCACCGGCTTCCCACCCGCTAACACTGCCAATTGTGTCAGTATGGACGACCGACCAAGCCGGAGGTACCGCTGACAGCTGGATTCGATCCCAGAGTCTCTGCGGTGCTAGGCAGGCGCTTAGTCCGCTGCGCTACCCAGCCGCCCTTGAACCAAGCAATTTATTGAAGCTTTTTTTTTTTTTTTTATGAAGAATGCTTGGAACTTCTTTGTTTTTTCAACTGGCTCCCGTATATCCAAAGAGCACCTTCCAAACACTGGATTCACAAAGACGATGCGGCCCTCCTCCTTCTTGTTCAAGTTTGTAACAAGTTTATTTATTATTATGCTTTATTTGTTTATTTGTCAGGGACGATGCAAGAGAAAGCGTTATGCATCGCATGTAGGATTTCTAACTAAGGCTAATTTGCAACCCCTGTCCCTGGTTTGGCTTTTCTACTTAACAATGGTCATTGCATATCATCATTACCAAAAGTACATGAGTTAAAATGAGCACATACTTATTTGTGACGCTCTTTACATGATCATACAATAATTATGATAATTACATCACATTACAGTAATTTTACATGTGTTTTTCAATGATTTTCTTAATAAAGAGTCTTGATGGGGGGGGGTCTTATAATCAAGGTCAATATGGTATTATAATCAGGCCTAAGAGGATCCTATCAATCCTGTATAAGTACTTAAATAAACGGTTCATTAGCTAATACCCTAATAACCACTACAGATGTGTCTAGTTGTTTACTCGATGATTAGTAAAACATATTCAAAATATGCCCCAAGAATCATACTTAGTGTAGTTAAACCC
>NW_028172010.1:10000-15168 GCF_963971535.1 Notolepis coatsorum
GTGAGATGAAGAGGAGTGAGATGAAGAGGAGTGAGATGGAAGAGAAGTGATATGAAGAGGAGTGAGATGGAAGAGGAGTGAGATGGAAGAGGAGTGAGATGGAAGATGAGTGAGATGGAAGAGGAGTGAGATGGAAGAGGAGTGAGATGAAGATGAGTGAGATGGAAGAGGAGTGAGATGGAAGAGGAGTGAGATGGAAGAGGAGTGAGATGGAAGAGGAGTGATATGGAAGAGGAGTGATATGGAAGAGGAGTGAGATGGAAGAGGAGTGAGATGAAGATGAGTGAGATGGAAGAGGAGTGAGATGGAAGAGGAGTGAGATGGAAGAGGAGTGAGATGGAAGAGGAGTGAGATGGAAGAGGAGTGATATGGAAGAGGAGTGATATGGAAGAGGAGTGAGATGGAAGATGAGTGAGATGGAAGAGAAGTGAGATGGAAGAGGAGTGAGATGGAAGAGGAGTGAGATGGAAGCGGAGTGAGATGGAAGAGGAGTGAGATGGAATAGGAGTGATATGGAAGAGAGGAGTGAGATGGAAGAGGAGTGAGATGGAAGAGAGGAGTGAGATGGAAGAGGAGTGAGATGGAAGAGGAGTGAGATGGAAGAGGAGTGAGATGGAAGCGGAGTGAGATGGAAGAGGAGTGAGATGGAAGAGGAGTGAGATGGAAGAGGAGTGAGATGGAAGAGGAGTGAGATGAAGAGGAGTGAGATGGAAGAGGAGTGAGATGGAAGAGAGGAGTGAGATGGAAGAGGAGTGAGATGGAAGAGAAGAGTGAGATGGAAGAGAAGAGTGAGATGGAAGAGGAGTGAGATGGAAGAGAGGAGTGAGATGGAAGAGGAGTGAGATGGAAGAGAGGAGTGAGATGGAAGAGAGGAGTGAGATGGAAGATGAGTGAGATGTAAGAGAGGAGTGAGATGGAAGAGGAGTGATATGGAAGAGGAGTAAGATGGAAGAGGAGTGAGATGGAAGAGGAGTGAGATGGAAGAGGAGTGAGATGGAAGAGGAGTGAGATGGAAGAGGAGTGAGATGAAGAGGAGTGAGATGGAAGAGGAGTGAGATGGAAGAGAGGAGTGAGATGGAAGAGGAGTGAGATGGAAGAGAGGAGTGAGATGGAAGAGAGGAGTGAGATGGAAGAGGAGTGAGATGGAAGAGAGGAGTGAGATGGAAGAGGAGTGAGATGGAAGAGAGGAGTGAGATGGAAGAGAGGAGTGAGATGGAAGATGAGTGAGATGTAAGAGAGGAGTGAGATGGAAGAGGAGTGAGATGGAAGAGGAGTGAGATGGAAGATGAGTGATATGAAGAGGAGTGAGATGAAGAGGAGTGAGATGGAAGAGGAGTGAGATGGAAGAGGAGTGAGATGGAAGAGGAGTGAGATGAAGAGGAGTGAGATGGAAGAGAGGAGTGAGATGGAAGAGGAGTGAGATGGAAGAGAGGAGTGAGATGGAAGAGAGGAGTGAGATGGAAGAGAGGAGTGAGATGGAAGAGAGGAGTGAGATGGAAGAGGAGTGAGATGGAAGAGAGGAGTGAGATGGAAGAGAGGAGTGAGATGGAAGATGAGTGAGATGTAAGAGAGGAGTGAGATGGAAGAGGAGTGAGATGGAAGAGGAGTGAGATGGAAGATGAGTGAGATGGAAGAGGAGTGAGATGGAAGAGGAGTGAGATGAAGAGTGAGATGGAAGAGGAGTGAGATGGAAGAGAGGAGTGAGATGGAAGAGGAGTGAGATGGAAGAAAGGAGTGAGATGGAAGAGAGGAGTGAGATGGAAGAGGAGTGAGATGGAAGAGAGGAGTGAGATGGAAGAGGAGTGAGATGGAAGATAGGAGTGAGATGGAAGAGGAGTGAGATGGAAGAGGAGTGAGATGAAGATGAGTGATATGGAAGAGGAGTGAGATGGAAGAGGAGTGATATGAAGATGAGTGAGATGGAAGATGAGTGAGATGGAAGAGGAGTGAGATGGAAGAGGAGTGAGATGGAAGAGGAGTGAGATGGAAGAGGAGTGAGATGGAAGATGAGTGAGATGAAGAGGAGTGAGATGGAATAGGAGTGAGATGAAGAGGAGTGAGATGGAAGAGGAGTGATATGAAGAGGAGTGAGATGAAGATGAGTGAGATGAAGAGGAGTGAGATGAAGAGAAGTGAGATGAAGATGAGTGAGATGGAAGAGGAGTGAGATGGAAGAGGAGTGAGATGGAAGAGGAGTGAGATGGAAGAGGAGTGAGATGGAAGAGGAGTGAGATGGAAGAGAGGAGTGAGATGGAAGAGGAGTGAAATGGAAGAGGAGTGAGATGGAAGAGGAGTGAGATGGAAGCGGAGTGAGATGGATTGATTTCTGAACAGGGTGAACATTGCCTCAGGCCTCTGTGTCTTGATACAATATGCAATATATACAAAATGCACCGATTTGCTCTTCGTTGCATATTTCTGCCTAATTAGTCGGCTTGGCAATCAGGGAGCCTCTGAGATCCCAGCTCCGCCCGACCAGGGGCCCTGCGACCCCCCCCCCCCCCCCCCCCCCCCCCACCCTCTCCCCCGCCCTGCGACCCCCCCCCCCCCCCCGCCCCCCGCTCGTCTTCAGAGCAGAACCCCGGCCCGCACGTTGAAGGAGAAATAAATACCAGAAATTACATCGGCCCTCTTTCATCTGCTCGCCCAGCAGAGGGGCGGCCGGGAGGATTAATGTGCCTTTAATTTCCACTCTTTCTTCTGCTCATATATTTGCATTCTTCAGGTATTTCTACACTTTGCGTCTCCCTCCCTCTCTCTCTCTCTCTCTCTCTCTCTCTATCTCTCTTTCTCTCTCCCTCACTCTCTCACCCTCTCTCTCTCTCCCTCTCTCTCTCTCTCTCTCTCTCTCTCTCTCTCTCTCTCTCTCTCTCTCTCTCTCTCTCTCTCTCTCTCTATCTTTCTCTCTTTCTTTCTCTCTCCCTCACTCTCTCACCCTCTCTCTCCCTTTATCTCTCTCTCTCTCTCTCTCTCTCTCTCTCCCTTTCTCTCCCTCACCCTTCTCTCCCTCACTCCCTCACCATCTCTCTCCCTTTCTCTCTCTCTCTCTCTCTCTCTCTCTCTCTCTCTCTCTCTCTCTCTCTCTCTCTCTCTCTCTCTCTCCTCTCTCTCTCTCTCTCTCTCTCTCTCTCTCTCTCTCTCTCTCTCTCTCTATCTCTCTCTTTCTCTCTCTCTCTTTCTTTCTTTCTTTCTCTTTCTCTCTACCTCTCTCTATCTCTCTCCCTCTCTCTCTCCCCCTCACACACACACACACACACACTCACACACACACACACACACACACACACACACACACACACACACACACACACACACACACACGCGCGCGCACACACACACACACACACACACACACACACACACAGCACACACACACACACAGAATCAGGTTGTTCTCCCAGCCACTACATCTGCAGGACACATGTTTTGGATCTATGCGTACAGTATGTACCACGCGTGCCGGCTGTGTCCGTAAATCAGCGCCGTGTGTTTAGGACCCAGAGAGTGATGTCTTGGCCGGGACGCTGTGACGATGAAGGTCTGTTTGTCTGACGTTCTGAACATTATATCTTGTTTCTAAACGGCAATCTGTCTCTTTGGGTTTGGCTCTGGCTGGCGCCCCCGCTCACATCCGGCAGGGCCCGGACTGAACCGAGCCAGGCTGAACCCAGCCGGGCTGAACCCAGCCAAGCTGCCTGCCGTGGCTCCGTACTGAAGGTGTTGTTCCCTGCCGCTGAGGCTTGAGTTTATACGTTACGTTCCCCTCTCTCGCTATAGAAAATCATACAAGTGGGGGCGGGGTGGGCGGTCAGGTGGCGTAGCGGAGATTGCGTTCGTCACCAACACCGGAGACGCTGGATTCGCCTGTTTCGAATCCAGCTCTTGGCGTGTCACCAGCTTGGCTGGCCGTTCACCACTAATACAATTGGCAGTATTAGAGGGTGGGAGAAGCTGGCGGGGTGGGTCCGGGTCGTTGTAAACAGCGACTCCTACAGTTTGGTCGGGGCGCCTGCTCAGCGCGGATAGGATCTAAGGGGGGTAGTGTGATCCTTCCACACGTTACACCCTCTCAGTGAGAGTCCACGCTGCCAGGTGAAAAGAAGCGGTTGATTGGCTAGACGTGTGTCGGAGGAAGCATGTGGTAGCCTCCACTCTCCCAGACCGACTGTGGGGGGTAAGTGCGCAGAAAAAGGAGGAAAAGATTAAAAAAAAAAAAAAAAAACGTTGGGGCGGGGTTAGCCATCCAGCTGTGATTTGATTGGATAATAATTAGGGATGTCCGATATTATCGGCCTACCGATATTGGCATTAAAATGTAATATTGGAAATAATCTGTATCGGTTTAAAAAAAATAGAAAATAAAAAAAAAAAATCTTTTTTATTTATTTTATTTTTTTATCCACTTGTTCTCCCCATTTTCTATTTTTCTCCCATCCCAATTTCGTGTTATCCAATTCTCCGCTCCCCTGTGTTGATCGTTGCTAGACTATGCCCCCCACTGGTCGGCTGTAGTGAGGACAGAAGCCTGGCATCACGTGTCCCCTCCGGTACACCAGGAGGCAGCCTGTCGCATCTTTTCGCCTCAGTGGCGAGGAGTAACGCGTGGGAGGCTCACGTTGCCCCCGCTACTTCCTGCTTCCGCCGCACCGGCGTCACCAAACCGGCCTGTAGGAGTCAAATCCCCACCCACCGGCTTTCCCACCCTCTTAACACTTGCCAATTGTGTTAGTATGATTGGCCCACTGCGCCAATCAGCCGCCCTTTATTTTATTTTTTTTTTTTTACATTTATTTAACCTTTATTTACCCAGGCAAGCAAGTAAGAACAAATTCTTATTTTATTTATTGTGAAAAGTATGCATTTAAGCTTACATCACGCGCAGGAGTGGTTTGTGACCAATAAACCATGCCTAGGGGTGGTTGTTAGGCCCGAGGCGCAGCCGAGGGTCGTTAGACCCCCCTAGCATGGTTTATTGGTCACAAATCACGACTGCAAGTGGTGTAAAGCTTTTATACAACTGCCAGATTCATCCAACCTTATTTCTATACAATAAACACACATTAATCGAAGATTTATTGAAAAAAACCATCCACCAGAAAAAGTAGTTCCCACAACTACAAAAAAGACAAGTTGCCTCCATGTGGAAGCAGCTTGAAGTGCATCCAACC
>NW_028172009.1:0-10000 GCF_963971535.1 Notolepis coatsorum
AGTCGACGGCGAGGAGGGGGGGAAGGAATGAATGCGATTTCCAGTCGAGCAGGGACTGCGGCCGCGTCGCGAGGCACCTGTAAAAACATCATCTTTCATCCCCGGGCAGTAAGAGAGAACGGGACGCGAAGGGTAGTCAGGGAGCGAGGGGGGGGGCGGGCGGGGCGGGCGGGCGGCGGTGGGGATGAGATGGAGAGGTAGGGAGGGAGGGAGGGCGGGCTAGATGAAGACCAAAGAGGGGAAGAGAGAAAGCTGTATAGGATAATGGCCGCTCTGATGGTTGGCGGAGGAGGGAGGGTGGAGGTCCGGGTGGGAGAGCGTTCCTCTCTAAGCTCTTCCCCAGCAGGCCTTCCTCCTCCTCGCTGCTCATGGCGAGACCTGAGCTGGACACAGGCGGATGGAGACCACCAGCTGGTCTTTATGCAACCCGGTCTGCCCCACCAATCACATCCACACACACACTCACATACACTCACACACACACACACGCGCACGCACGCACACACACACACACACACACACACACACACACACACACACACACACACACACACACACACACACACACACACACACACACACACACACACACACTCTCAGACACACAGATACACACACACACACACTCACACACATACACACACATACTCTCACACACACATACATACAAACACACACACACATACACACACACACATACAGACACACAGACACACACACTCACACATACACACACATACACACACACACACATACATACAGACACACACACACACACACATACAGACACACAGATACACACACACACACATACTCTCACACACATACAGATACACACACACACACACACACATACTCTCACACACACACACACACACACACACACACACACACACACACACACACACACACACACACACACACTCACACACATACTCACACACTCACTTACAGATACACAGATATACACACACACACATACACACACACACACACACACACTTACAGATACACAGATATACACACACACATACACACACACACATACAGACACACAGATACACACACACATACGCAAACATGCACAAACACACACACATACACACACACACAGACACACACACACTCACTCACTCACACACACATACAGACACACAGATACATACACATACGCAAACATGTACACACACACACACACACATACACATACTCACTCACACACACACATACAGACACACAGATACACACACATACGCAAACATGCACAAACACACACACACACATACACAGACACACACACACACGCACGCACACAGACACACACACACACACACACAAACACACACACACACACACACACAAACACACACACACACACACAACACTAGTGCTCCGTTTCACGTGGCCCCTGGATTGGGGTCAGCATTCCTCTGCTCATGACAGGCCCCACTTCCGGTCTCGTCCTGCCCAGGGTTTTCGACGCGCCGCACCTGCGCTCCTTGCGACCCCGAGGTGCAGCCCTGGTCGTTGGGTTTCAGCATGGGTCCATCTTTGAAGCCCGGAGACGAAGAAACCCAAAACCGCTCGCTATCTGTTTTATGCGTTCCAGACCAAAAACCCAAGAACTGGAACCTTTTGACCACAGCTGCTACGGTGATCGAGAACGGTATCTTTTTTTTTATCCCGCTACATAGAAATATGTATCATACATAGTTGGGGTGTAATGTACTTATGGGGTATAGCTATGATTGATTGATTGTGGAAACTGTGTTTGATGTTGTGGAGGAATAGAACTTTCTGCAGCTATTGGATACATTCCTGAGATGTTTCAAGACCCCAGCAGTAAAAAACCCAAGCACTTAGAAGTTCTCTGGCTGATATCACTGTCATCCTGGTTAAAATTTATAACCAGCGGATTAAAAATATATTATTACCGCGCGGGGCATTGGTTTTCTCTTATCCAGCTCGCAGATGTCTCTAATGGAGTTGGAGGGTTTCTAAAAGAATGGCAATGTTTCAGAATAAGACGTGTGTGCTGGACAGCCAGTCGAGTCTCGAGTCCCCAGTGTTCGAGTCCGAGTCCAAGTCCGAGTCACCAAAGAAGAGCCAGAGTCGAGTCCCCATTACCCGAGTCCGAGTCCAAGTCATCAAGGTTGAGTCCACTCCACTCTGGCAGTCAAAGAGCTGACGTACAAATAAAAAAAGGTCTACATTAAACATGCCCTTCCACAAAATTAAATAATATTACGGTATTAACATAGCCATAAATATCGTATGCCAAATGATTAGGGTCGATTACAAAAAAAATATATAAAAATAAATAACTGTAATTATTAACAATTCCAAAGTCCCAGTCTGCACCGTCCGAGTCTGAATGCAGTAAATGATCGAGTCCAAGTCCAAAGCAGAGTCATCAGTGCTCACGTCCAAGTCGAGTCACGAGTCCTGGACTACAACACTGCACAGCAGTGGAGAATAGGGCTAGCGACTCTTGTTTGATGGATCGAAATATCGTCAAATGTCTGCTGTTAGCAGCAGACACAGGTTGGGGAGCAGCAACAGACACAGGTTGGGAGCCCACAGTTTGTCTCCAAAGCACCAAAGAAGGAGATGTACTGTAAGAACAGATTTCCGATTCAGATCATTTTATTGTCACAGCTTTTAAAATGTATACATACGTTCAGAAAAAACCTGAGACGCTTGCTTTTCCCGGCTCCTCGACCGTAGTAGATTTGTAAACATAATACACAACGTATATTCAATCTATACAAGCTATAACTGTAAACTATAACTATTAACATAAACTATAACTATGAACTAAACAACTACAGACTTCTCCAGTACAGGAAAAGGGCCTTTTTCACTCCAAGCATTAACATTAATTGTATTCACGTGTGTGTGTGTGTGTGTGTGTGTGTGTGTGTGTGTGTGTGTGTGTGTGTGTGTGTGTGTGTGTGTGTGTGTGTGTGTGTGTGTGTGTGTGTGTGTGTGTGTGTGTGTGTGTGTGTGTGTGTGTGTGTGTGTGTGTGTGTGTGTGTGTGTGTGTGTGTGTGTGTGTGTGTGTGTGTGTGTGTGTGTGTGTGTGTGTGTGTGTGTGTGTGTGTGCATGCGTGTGTGTGTGTGTGTGTGCGCTTGCTTATGTGTGTGTGCGTGCATGCTGAATATAATAATGTGCAGTGGGTGGGCAGCTGTCAGTCAGTTGACAGACAGGAGGGGGAGGGACTTCAGGGAATAAAGATCCAGAAGTAGCAGCAGAAGTTTCCGGACACCAGGGATAGGGGCAGGGAGCCGTCTGTCAGCCTGGGTACACTAGGGATAGGGGCAGGGAGCTGTCTGTCAACCTGGGTACACTAGGGATAGGGGCAGGGAGCTGTCTGTCAGCCTGGGTACACCAGGGATAGGCCTCCCTGGCTCTGGCTAAAAGCTCACGGTGGAGAGATGAGATTGGTGGCAGTTTTAGGGAGTAATGGATAATCTGATTACAACTAAAATCAAGTAAATGTAAATGTAAATTACATTTTACACATCTTACTGTATATTGATTGTTGAAAACTAGCACTTGTGCTACAAACACGCAAAACGGCACATCTGGTCTGTCCACTGTTACTGGTCCAATGTAGCTGTGGTGTCCATTTTAAATAAACGTTTTCATTCATTCATTCATTCATTCATTCATTCATTCATCAATTCATTCATTCATTCATTCATTCATTCATTCATTCATTCACTATGGTTTTAGGTGATTATAATCACGTTAGGCCTACTCAAATGACATTCTCGTGGCATTCTTGGAATAAACCGTCCAAAGGCTTCCTCGATTGATTATTGATTATTTATACTATAGGGTTCTCCACTCCACCGTGTTTACTGAGTTTTATGGAGTGAGAATGACCGATATTACTGATCACAATTGTGAGCAGACGATCGGTCATGTGAAATGGATTACATTCTTCTCCTCCTAACTTCTCCAGCCCTGATTGATAGACTCTGACATACAGAGAGTGTTAACTTCCTCTCCATCAACTCTCTCCACTCCCGACCGCTCTGCTCCCCCACCAGGAGGCGTCTCGCAGGGCCCTGCCAGAGGCCTGCTTACCCTATCGGGGCGTCTATGGGATTCACATACTGACAAATTACTCAAACACATTTTCTCATTCGACTGAGTGCTTCAAAACTGCCGTGTAACTATAGTGCACTTGGAGTTTTCCTCCTTTTTGTAAAACATGCTCTAATCAGATAAGATAAGATGTTCTTTCATTAATTCCCACGGGGGGAAATCCAGAGGTCGTAGCAGCCCGGGGGAGGTACAGGCAGGGTAATAGAAACGACACTAGAAATATATGAGAATAAAGAATATAAAGTTTAATTTAATGGAACCCCCCCGGATCTGAGAAGATCTTCGTTGATAGTGTGGAATAAATATATTGATTCCCCAACTCTCATGTAAAGACACCCCCCTCCCCTCCCTTTTGTCCCCTATCCTGTGTGTGTCCCCCCCCCCCCCCCCCCACCCATTTGACCTATCAAATGGGACCCCCTCCTCCCCCGTTCCACTATATAGGGCTCCTCCCGACAGCATTCTGGGGCTGCTCTACCTGGGTCATTTCAGCTGATCACCTGGGGGCGAGAGCCTCAGCCATTCTCTCTAAATATTATGTGTATATTTCTATCTGTCTGGCTAATAAACCTTATTATCTTGATCTCGGTTGACTGAGAACGTTCTTCAGGATATCCACAATATCCCACAATAGATATGATTAAATCCAGAATTCCATGTATTTTCTGTAGGTAAAGGAGCACGGTAACATTATGGGAGAGTCAGACAAGAAGATATATACCAGTGCCCTCTCTGTGCGTTCAGTAGGAAGCTATCCAGCTGCACGTTGAATGGAAGCGGACAGTACCAGTGGCCTAGCTTAAACCCAGGGAAAGGTGTTATTTGGCCAACGCCCGGGGCCCTAGGCTAACCGGAAGTGGAGTGCTAATGTTTGAATTTGAGGACTGCATCCTTTTTTTTTGCAAAGCTTAGCTTTATACTTTATACTTATAGCACATGCATGAGCCTGGTCGCGTCTAGTTTTTTACCAACGGATTTCCAGTTCCGCGTTCGCGTTCTGCGATCTGATTGGCCACTGACGTTTCTGGTGCGATCTGATTGGCCACTGACGTTTCTGGTCATGTGACATGTGCGCCCAATCGCGTGACGCGCCCATTTCCGCCAGCCTGCAAACTACCTAACGCCTAGTTTATCACTGGTTAAGCTTAGGCGACTCTTTCGAAGTTGGTTAAGGTTAGAGTTTGGAATCAGGGCTGGTGTTCTATCGCCCTGCTCTAAGACAAACTCTAACCTTAACCAACTTCGAAAGAGTGCCTAAGCTTAACCGGTGATAGAAACAGGCGTCACACGATTGGCGTGACCAGAAACGTCAGTGGCCAATCAGATCGCAGAACGCGAACGCGGAACTGTAAATCCGTTGGTAAAAGTAATCAGGCACCCTGGTCTCTTTTGAAAGATAACATTCTGAAGTTACTAATGCAAAAAAAGGATAATCACTTTTAGTGCTAATGAAATAGAGTAACGGAGGTTTGAACTTGAGTTGAACTTGAACTTGTGTACTACTCACATTTTTCTTTAGTGGTTGCAAGATTCCAGATTCCATTGTTTTTTTTACTATTAAACCTATTTTGATTAGAAGATCCGTCTACGATATAACTGACGAGTCCGTATCCACCACAGCTGTCTGCAGCGTTGTGGAGACCTGCGGTATGTCCGCTTGCAGCGTTGTCCAGAACCACTCATCGGATCGACTTCACACTCTACACTTTGCACTCCCATTGGGTCCTCAGCAACACACCCGCCAAATATAAAGTTCATTGTTATAGCGCCACCATCTGGCCAATCGGCACCAAACTTCACACCGGACTCTCCTAGGTCCTCAGCAATACACCCGTTGAGCACAATGTCAATCGAATGAACGGTTCTTGAGATATGTCAAGGACAGACACACACACTCTAGCGTCAGCAGCACCTGGCCTAAATAGCCCCCAAATTCGAGACCGCTCTCCCCTGCGTCTTTGGCAGCAATACACCTGCTGAGCAGGAAGTCGATTGGATGAATGGTTCCCGAGATACGGCGAAGGAAAGGACAGGACAGACGGACAACGGACGCAGACGGACATTCCTTCCTTTATAGCGAGACACCACAGACCGTCTGCAGCCCTCTGCGGCGAGGAGTTCTCTGTAATACGAGCCAGTTGCACTCCCGCCTCATGCTCTCCTCCTATACCTCTGGGGTACATCGTCTAGAGATAAATCCAGGCACCTGGTCGGAGGCGTGGCCAGTGCGGCGGGCCCTTTTCCCCCGGGACCGTAGCCTCCCGTTAGCCCCGCGGTGTGTGATTTATGGGGCAGAGGGAAGGTGTTCCTCCAGGTCGCCGCTGTCCGTCCGGCCTCGAAGAGACCCCACACCTGAGGAGATAAGCTCGTCCATATCCTGTCTCTGGCGCTCCGTGGTGCTCTACGGCCCGGCCCCCCGAGGACTAGTACCCCAGAGAGGGTGCTCTACAGCCTGGCCCCCCGAGGACTAGTACCCCAGAGAGGGTGCTCTACAGCCTGGCCCCCGAGGACTAGTACCCCAGAGACGGTGCTCTACAGCCTGGCCCCCGAGGACTAGTACCCCAGAGACGGTGCTCTACAGCCTGGCCCCCGAGGACTAGTACCCCAGAGACGGTGCTCTACAGCCTGGCCCCCGAGGACTAGTACCCCAGAGACGGTGCTCTACGGCCTGGCCCCCTCGAGGACTACCCCAGAGACGGTGCTCTACAGCCTGGCCCCCCGAGGACTAGTACCCCAGAGACGGTGCTCTACAGCCTGGCCCTGAGGACTACCCCAGAGAGGGTGCTCTACACCCTGGCCCCGATGAGACTACCCCAGAGAGGGGGCTCTACAGCCCGGCCCCCCAGAGGACTAGTACCCCAGAGACGGTGCTCTACAGCCTGGCCCCCCGAGGACTACCCCAGAGACGGTGCTCTACGGCCTGGCCCCCCAGAGGACTAGTACCCCAGAGACGGTTCTCTACAGCCCGGCCCCCTCGAGGACTACCCCAGAGAGGGGGCTCTACGGCCTGGCCCCCCCGAGGACTACCCCAGAGACGGTGCTCTACAGCCTGGCCCCCCTCGAGGACTAGTACCCCAGGTCAACGTGGGTATAAAACAACAACAGGAGGGAAGACTGTCCAGTTTTAAACTGTGTGGACACCAAACAGAGAAGGTATAAAGACGACTTCGAACTGTTGACCAGTAATCCAGAACTATTTTATTGCACTGTAAAATATATATATATATATATTTTTTTTTATCTATTCTATTCTACAATTGTATTGCACTGCACTATTGCACTATTTTACTCTGTCTATTTTATCTCACTCTTTTTATTATTGTCTATTTAAAACTGAATCAAACCATAAACTAGGTGGCCTGTTGGTATGTTAGATCCTAATGTGAAAGAAACTGTGATTTTATATGTCTGCGCTTTATGTGCTCATTTTATGCCTGTCTTTTTTCCTGTTGTGAAGCACTTTGAGCTGCATTTTCTGTATGAAAGGTGCTATACAAATAAAGTGTATTATTATTATTATTATTATTATTATTATTATTATTATTATTATTATTATTATTATTATTATTATTATTATTATTATTATTATTATTATTATTACAGCCTGGCCCCGAGGACTACCCCAGAGATGGATCAGAAAGGACCGGAACTGTCCCGTTTTCACCCCCCCCTTTCACCCCCACTGGCGCTGCTTCAAGTGCGTTATCTTTTCTCATCCACTATCTTGGACTACACTACCGGAACACCTGGGAGAGGGAGGAAGATGGGGGGCTGCGTGAATATTTTCCCTAATGGGGTTGTACTTCCGCGTTCGGTTTGTGCGATCTGATTGGCCACTGACGTTTCTGGTCATGTGACATGTGCGCCAATCGTGTGACGCCTGTTTCTTTCACCGGTTAAGCTTAGGCACTCTTTCGAAGTTGGTTAAGGTTAGAGTTTGTCTTAGAGCAGGGCGATAGAACACCAGCCCTGATTCCAAACTCTAACCTTAACCAACTTCGAAAGAGTCGCCTAAGCTTAACCGGTGATAAACTAGGCGTTAGGTAGTTTGCAGGCTGTTAGAGCCGGAAATAGGCGCAGAACTAGGCGTCACACGATTGGCGCACATGTCACATGACCAGAAACGTCAGTGGCCAATCAGATCGCGCAAACCGAACGCGAAGTACAACCCATTAGGGAAAATCTTCACGCGGGGGGGCTAGGTAACAATGTGAGAGGGAAAGAGGGATACAGGGTAGGGGTAAAGTAAATAAAGAAAATGGTAAATTTATATAGCAGCTTTTATCCAAACGCTTTACAATTTTGTTCCTCACATTTTACCCATTCACTCACACATTCACACACCGACGGCGGAGGCGACCGTTGCAAGGTGCAACCTGCTCATCGGGAGCAGTTAGGGGGTTAAGTGTCCTTTGCTCAAGGACACTTCGACACGCTGCCCGGGAGGAGTGGGAATCGAACCGGGAACCATACGATTACCAGACGACCGCTCTACCTCCTGAGCCGCTGTTGCCCCCGCGTTTAAAATGTTTTATTTTAATCCACCAATTAGATTATACCTATAGTACATACGACATTAAAACATTCCAGTAGATTCAACACTGAGATGAGGGTTTTATGGGGTCAGGACCAGGGCAACACACACACACACACACACACACACACACACACACACACACACACACACACACACACACACACACACACACACGCACCGCACGCACGCAACGCACTCACGCGCTGCGCGTAATATTGTTGTTGAAGGTGGAGGTTTAAGGGGATTACGCTCATTGAACTATGGTTGATCTCGGCATATCCTATTCCTCTAGTCCACTTTAAAACCACTCACCTGGCAACAATATAAGTGACCATCGTTCAGAATCCAGCACCTGTGTCACCGGTTGACACGTAGCCCCTTCCCCTGCTTAATAATAAGTCATTTTAACTTGCACTTTTTCTGGATATACACCTGCGGATTCCTTTTCTTTCTCCTCGTGACTGGATTAACCTGTGGAGTGTGAACTGTTGTCTGTAGGATAATGATATATAGCGCCGGGTGCGTTACTGCGTGTTGGCAGTGCGATGATGAACAGCTTGAACTATGCAGCTTCCAGCGAGCCTCGTTCACAGCTGCTGCACCCGGAACATTTGGACGTTATTGACTAATTGATACGTGTTTGGGGCGCAGCTGTGTGAGCGACTGACCTCGTCTGCGAAGGACCTGGTGAATGGCTGACAAACAGGCTCTCCCCCCATCTCTCTCTCTCAGTCTCTCTCTCACCGCTCTCTCTCCAGCTCTCTCTCCCAGATTCTCTCCCCAGCTCTCTCCCCAGCTCTCTCTCCAGCTCTCTCCTCCCATCTCTCTCTCTCCCAGCTCTCTCCCCCATCTCTCTCTCTCCCAGCTCTCTCCCCCATCTCTCTCTCTCCCAGCTCTCTCCCCCAGCTCTCTCTCTCCCAGCTCTCTCTCCCAGCTCTCTCCCCCCATCTCTCTCCCCCAGCTCTCTCTCCCCCAGGTCTCCCCCAGCTCTCTCTCTCCCAGCTCTCTCTCCCAGCTCTCCTCTCCCAGATCTCTCTCCCAGCTCTCTCTCCCAGCTCTCTCTCCCAGCTCTCTCCCCATCTCTCTCTCTCTCAGCTCTCTCCCCCATCTCTCTCTCTCCCAGCTCTCTCCCCCATCTCTCTCTCTCCAGCTCTCTCCCCCAGCTCTCTCTCTCCCAGCTCTCTCTCCCAGCTCTCTCCCCCATCTCTCTCCCCCAGCTCTCTCTCCCCCAGGTCTCCCCCAGCTCTCTCTCTCCAGCCTCTCTCTCCCCCAGGTGTCTCCCAGCTCTCTCTCCCCCAGTCTCTCCCAGCTCTCTCTCCCAGCTCTCTCTCCCCCAAGGTGTCTCC
>NW_028172009.1:15000-35000 GCF_963971535.1 Notolepis coatsorum
AATAAAGCATTATTTAAAAAAAAAAAAAACTTGTCATTCTTATTTTGTGGCAGCAGCAGGGGGACGACGATGACTTCGTAACCTACTGTAGTTACTTTCAAAGTAACTAAGTTACTTTGATAATCAAGTAATCAGTAAAGTAACTAGATTACTTTTTAAAGGAGTAATCAGTAATCAGTAATCAGATTATTTTTACAAGTAATCTGTGGCATCACTGGTTATAATCCAGTGGATTATATGTTACAGATGACAGTTTTCAGCAATGTGATTACGTTTGACTCTCTCTCTATCTCTCTCGCTCTTTCACTTTTGTGCTTCATACAGTAAAAAAGTCAAAGAATAAAGACAAACATACAATATAAAAAACTAAAATGTACAAAATGCAAGATTAAAATGCAAAATGGAAAGATCTCTCTCTCTCTCCCTCCCTCCCCCTCCTCCCCTCCCCCTCAGTAGTCTGGGATCAGAAACATGCGGTGTAGCGGCGTGGACAGATACGATGGTCCTATGGGGGTAGGTTAGTGGCTCGGGAGGTAGGGTAGTCGTCTGGTAATCCGGGACGCTCCCGGGTTCGATTCCGCTCCTCTCGGGGCAGGCGTGTCAGAGTGTCCTTGAGCAAGACACTTAACCCCTAAACTGCTCCCGATGAGCAGGTCGGCACCTTACATGGTCGCCTCCGCCGTCGGTGAGTGGATGGGTGAGTGAATGGGTAAAATGTGAGGAACAAATTGTATATAAAAGCACCATTTACCATCTACTACTATGGTTTGGGCAAGAGGAGACAAAGTGAAGAGAGGACCGGTGTAGCATTGATTCCTCACGTACGAGGACGTCTCTCAGCCAGAGACGTGTTGCTAGGAGACATCTGAGGTGACTCCCTGAGCTACGGTGTCATACGGAGGATCCGGTTGGTTCTGCACTCACTGCAGGAGTTCTGACTTCCTTCCTTCCAACGGTCGTTGGCCAGTCGGTCGAATAGCACAGTGGTTCCCAAAGTCGGGGTCGCGACCCAAAGGTGGGCTGCGAGCAGCCACGGGAGGGCCGCGAGATGATTTAAAAAAAAGAAAAAGAAAAGAAAAAAATCCCAATTTTTCTTTTTTTTTTTTTTTTTTTTTTGTCAGGCCACTGAACTTAGAAGCAGGCCAGGACAGTGTTTCTATTTGTATTTTAAAATTCTATTCTATTGTATTCTAAAATGTGACTATATGGTTTTATATTAACTTAATAAATAAACAAAAACGAAAAATCTACTTATTTCAACGAACATTTCAAACTAAATAACAAATTATGCACATAAAACGCTGAAAACAACCGAAGCAATAATAGTATTTTAATGAGGCTATTATTATTATCATTATTATTTTGCAACAAGTTAGCCCTCTCATAAATAGCACATATAAATGAATAACTAACTTGAACTAACTTAATAGGATTGAAGTGATATTTGGCTTAAAAAAACGGTCGCCTGGCAAAAAAAAAAAAAAAAAGAAAGCCTGACGATGTGCATTGGGCCGCGGCTCTCTGACGCCTTATTTTCTGGGTCCCGGCCTGAAAGTTGGGAACCCCTGGAATAGCAGATAGACAAGGACTACGGCCAGTAGGAAAACAGTATAGACAATCTAAAGCCCTCCCCTCCCCACCCCTATCCTCGTCCTGGTTGACCCAGAATAAGAGCTCTTGAAATGCAGCAGGGAGGACATGTAAATGGTTAATGGTTCATTAAACCTTTTATAATAACAATAAAAGAGTCATGTGACAGTCGTGCTGCTTGGTCTTTGTTTATTGCAGGTATAACCACATCTTCAGACAATGTCAAACATTTTACAGACTGTTGTTTAAATGCTTCCATCTAGAGGGAAAATGCAACACTGGAAAAAAAAAAAACAACGACTCGGAATAGCTCGGGAAGGAACACTTGCAAAGTCCCAGTCTGAAGGGCGGTCCGGTCCAGGCTTTGACGCCAGCCCTTCTGTTTCAAAACATGCAGACACCGGCTAGCAAAAAAACCCAAAAAACACCTGTTGTTACACAGTTCAGTAGGATATAATATATAGAGCTTTGATTTGACTTACTAGTTGAGCTTATAAAGGCTTGACTCTGTTTTCATGGGTTGTACACCGACATGTCTGGAATGAACGAGCAGATGTGTGACGTAACACTGGCTGTTATTAAAGGAACACGCCAACATTTTGGAAATTAGCTTATCGTCTTCTCCAGAGAGAGACAAGAAGATAGATACCAGTTTCCTCTCTGTGCGTTCAGTAGAAAGCTATCTGGCTGCATGTTAGCCTAGCTTGGCACTGTCCGCTTCCATTCATTGTGCTAAGTTAGGCTAACGTGCAGCCAGATAGCTTTCTACTGAACGCACAGAGAGGAAACTGGTAATCTATCTTCTTGTCTCTCTCTGGAAAAGACGATATGCTAATTTCCCAAAATGTTGACGTGTTCCTGTAATTTAATTCAATACACTGATCATAAGTACAGATGTAAAAGCCACCATAACTTACTGTACTCTAGCGACTGTGTGGACGGCAAACCTCACGTTTTACATGTGAGTTGTGCAGAGTGCAGATATCTTAAATATTTCTCAAGATTAAATACACCGTAGGGTTGCTATTTAAATACATAATGTGTCTTTTAAGTTAAGATTCACCATTTAATGGAGTTATGTTAATGACAAGACGACGATTACTTGGAATTTCTTCATCTCTGCAAAAGAAATGTACAAAAAAAAGATTTCTCTTTAAATAATGATAGCAGTACATTCAAACAATAGCATAATAGTTCCTCAGTATTATTGTTGTGGTTTTAAATATCTTGTGATGTAAGGATGCTTGGCAGGGACAATCAGTGCGCCTGTGATTTTCTTTCTTTTCTTTCTGTCTGTCAGGGACAGTTCGTCGATATTTAATTCTCTGTCGCTTATGAGACCTCTACCCTGTCCCTCGTTTCAAATACTGCAGATACCAACATTGTCTGACAAAGTTAAGACGCTACATCGGTGTCATCGACACACAAATCTCCACCCGACTCCCCAGTCAGTCCACGGGATGAGACGCAACATAGCCTAAACTCTGTCGCTGATGTACTTTTGTCAGAGAGTGTCCATCCATCGTCCACTCGTGAACACAAGAAGAACTGGATGAACTGGACGCGGAAACTAGTATTTTGACTCCGAAGCCTTTGCCAGTTCGGCCGGCGACCGAGTCCAAAAACGCAGGCGTCTCTCGTTCCTTCTCACGCGGGAATGAGATGAATGACGAAGCCACGCTTGGAGTATAATATATATAGATGCCGGCTGGTTTTTAAGTGTAGCTGGTTTTTCACCACGGACAAAGCAAGCTGTCAGTTGAGGGGTTTTGCACATAGAGTGGGAATGATGAGGAGATTGATGAGGATTATTTTCTCTGTAAACTCACTGTTGATCGTCTTGTCGTCTTCTTGACTCTATTGCTTTCTACTTTCTCTCCGCCTCTACTTAGTTTCCTTGTTTTTTGACCCCTATGGGCGTCATGTTGTCTCACTCGCTCACTCGCTCGCTCACTCACTCCACTCACTCACTCTCACTCAGTCACTCCACTCACTCACTCACTCACTCGGTTCCCTTGTTTTGATCACAATGCTTTTGGTTCTATGTTCATCCCTGTCTCTTCCTCCTCTCTTCTTCTCCCCCTTTCCTGTCACCGTGACAGAATCTACAAGGACTACAGGTGGCTGGGATTACCCCCCCGCCTCTCTCTCTCTCTCTCCCCTCTCCACCTCCCTCTCTCCCCTCTCTCTCTCTCTCTCTCTCTCTCTCTCTCTCTCTCTCTCTCTCTCTCTCTCTCTCTCTCTCTCTCTCTCTCTCTCTCTCTCTCTCTCTCTCTCTCTCTCTCTCTCTCTCCTCCCTCTCTCTCTCTCTTCCCTCTCTGCTCCCTCTCTCTCTCTCTCTCACTTCCCCTCTCTCTCTCTCTCTCTCTCTCTCTCTCTCTCTCTCTCTCCTCTCTCTCGCTCTCTCTCTCTCTCTCCTCTCTCTCTCTCTCTCTCTCTCTCTCTCTCTCTCTCTCTCCCCTCTCTCTCTCTCTCTCTCTCTCTCTCTCTCTCTCTCTCTCTCTCTCTCTCTCTCTCTCTCCTCTCTCACCCCCCCCCCTCTCTCCCCCCCCCCCTACCGGCACCCGCAGCCCTCCACCACCATGTCCTGGTAGTTCTTGAGGACCACGCGGTCCTGCGGGTCCAGGTAGAGCAGGGCGATGGGGCTGAGGGCGGTGGGCACGCAGCAGGCGCGCGGCACCGCGCCGTTCACCGAGTTCACCAGCGTCTGCACCCATGGCGTGGCTGGACGAGTTCATGTGGTCGGCCAGCGGGAAGCGGCACTCGCCCAGGCAGAAGAAGGCGTCGTAGCCGCTGGCGCGATGATCCACTTGTGCCAGCCCACGTCGTTGAAGTCCACCTGTAGAGCGGGTGCCGGCGGCAGCGGGGCGCGCGACAGGCGCTTCAGCTTGGCGGCGCGGCCGCCGTTGCGCTTCACCCCGCCCCCGGTCGCTCCAGCCCTCCGCTCCTCCTCCTCCTCCTCCGCCGCCGGCACCCGCCTCCCCCCCAGCCCGGTCCGTGTACCCCCCCCTCTCTCGGTCTCTGTCTCGGCCCCGGCCCCGGTCTCTGTCTCGGGCCTTGCCGCCGCCCTTGCTCCTCTCCTTCTCTTTAGCCCCTTTCCTCCCTCCTCTCGCCCTCCTGGGCCGCCGCCGCACCGGGGGCGGGGGCGGCCCTCCCTGCCGTGCGAAGCCAGCGGCTCGCCGCGCCCGTCGTGGCTGTAAGTCACCAGCAGGGGTCTCTCTCGGGCCCAGCTGTGATCGTCCTGGCCCGAGGACCGGCGCACCCTCAGGTGTCCCTCTCCTCCTCCGCCTCCGCCTCCGCCCCCGGCCCGCTTCCCGCCCTCCTCCTCCAGCGAGGTGGTGCTGTTCTCCGGGGCCGACCTCCAGGAGGAAGCCCAGGCTGCCGGTCCCCCCCAGGCCTCACGGAGGAGCTCCGCGCCCAGGCTGAAGGCCTCCCAGGGGCCGGGGGGGCCGGGGGGGCTGAGGGGCCGGACTCAACAGGGTGAGTTCCGGGGAGTCCCCCCCGCCGCGGCCGTCGGAGAGGTACAGGCGGAGGAGTTTGTGGGCCCCCGCCGCCCCCCCGAAGGAGCCGGAGCTCGCGGAGACCACGCTCTCGTCCTGCGGGATGGAGGACACGTTGAAGGAGATGTGGACCCGGTTGTGGTCGTCTGCTGTGGGGCTCTGCTTCCCGAGGGACTCTGGAGATGGCACAGCGAGAGAGAGAGAGAGAGAGAGAGAGAGAGAGAGAGAGAAGGAGAGAGAGAGAGAGAGAGAGAGAGAGAGAGAGAGAGAGAAGAGAGAGAGAGAGAGAGAGATGAGAGAGAGAGAGAGAGAGAGAGAGAGAGAGAGAGGGGGGGGGGGGGAGAGAGAGAAGGGAGAGAGAGATACAAAGGTGTGGGTTTGAGTTTAAACTTTAGTGACCATTTGAATTGATGCTCACATACTGTACATGCATGCAAACACACACACACACACACACACACACACACACACTACTCCTCTCTGGTAAATAAGAATACCCTGAAGACTCTAACAGGAGCACTCATTCAAGGGTACTACGACTATGCTTGCACCTCATGGTACCAAAGCACCTCAAAGGCCCTAAAAACAAGGCTACAAAACATCACAAAACAAACTGGTCAGACTACTGCTTGGCCTCACTCCTAGAACCCACCTCACCCCTGCACATTTTGACAACCTAGGATGGCTTAGAGTAGACGACCGCTCTACCTCCTGAGCCACTGATTCAAATATTACAAAGGTCCAATAAAACATCTAGAAAACATAAGTACTAGAATATTACCTATAAGTACGAGAATATTACCTATACATACAATAATATGACCTACAAGTACTAGACTATTACCTATAAGTACTAGAATATCACCCTGGTAACTCTCAAATCCCTTAATGACAGACACATTATTAATCAGAATGATGCTGAGAAGCTAATTCATGCATTCATATCTAGCCGGTTAGACTACTTTAATGCACTTTTCACAGGTCTCCCTAAGAAAACCACAGAGAGGCTTCAGCTAATCCAAAACTCTGCAGCCCGACTGCTAACTAGAACCAAAAGGAGAGAGCACATTAGTCCAGTCTTAGCTGCTTTACACTGGCTTCCTGTAACATTTAGAATTGACTTTAAGGTCCTTCTCCTTACATACAAAGCTCTAAATGGACAGGGACCTAGCTACATCGCCAACACTCTAATAAATTACACGCCAGCAAGAACACTGTGATCATCAGCTGCTGGACTACTAGAGGCTCCCAGAAACAGTCAAAAGAGGATCGGTAATGCAGCCTTTATCAACTATGCCCCAAAACTGTGGAACAAACTACCCAAAACATCAGGGAAGCCAACTCGCTAGACATCTTCAAAAGACAGCTTAAAACCTATCTCTTTGCTCAGGCATTTCAATGAAACATCAGGGATATCCTGACACAAATTGTACTTACCTGCATTATTCTTACCCTGCCTACTTTTATACACTGCCTATCAAATTCATGTGTCGCTTCTATGCCAATTTTTTCTCACTACCTCCTACTGTATGCACTGTAATTTTAAGAGAACTATTTTATCACACTTTTTACTTCTTACTGATTGCACTGCTCTGTTTGTATGTTAAATACCCTGTTGTATGTCCGTTCTATTTTATAATTTTTAGACTATTTTTAAACTGAATCATTTTAAACAATTTTTATTATTTGTATTACTGAATGAAACTGTAAACAGAGAGCCTATTGGGATGCTAGATCCTAATGTGAAACACTGTGATTTACCTTACCTTGCTACCTTTTTTATGCTCTCTTATGCCTGTATTTTTTGACTGTTGTGAAGCACTTTGAACTGCAACCTCTGTATGAAAAAGTGCTATACAAATAAAGTTATTATTATTATTATTACATGTACCACCACCATAAACACTTAGATAAGATGTTCTACACACGCACACAGGCCCCAGAGCAGAGACCTTTAGATCGGTGCGTTATTATGACGACCCATCTTAACAAACAGGAGATAGAACGACCCCACTTAGCTTTATATTGAGTCATAACATACAGCTGCTCGGTGTCATAAACGTTATTCTTATTCACAGTAAACGGGAAATGACTGACAGAGGTCTTCAGAGACACGGATGAAGTACAAGTACAATAGAAGTCTTCGCAGGTTCCCAGTATGTGACCGAGCCCAGCAGTCTCCCTCTGTAATCTTTTCAGATTTTAAAGATGAAAGTACATAAGAATGTAAGCTTTCAAATGATGTGTCATACATGGAAATCTGAAAATATTTGAAGAATATATGCTTCTTTGAATCTAGCCTTGAACACTGAACTCTCCACGCACAAGCACACATGAGCACACACACAACACACACACTGTACACACTCACACACTAGCAGCCACTTTAACATGAGCACACACACACACTCATGCTGCACACGCTCACACTATGGACACTTTACAGAAGGAAAGGTCACTTTAAGAATAGTATAGCTTGAGATTGTATAATATAGCATTGTATAGCAGTGTACATAAAGACCCAGTGCCTCATCCGTAGCTAACAGTGTGCTGCACTACCACAGGACCTAGCATGTCCTACCATGCTCTGTAAATAACTCATGTACAGATACCGATATGCCTACTTTGTTTACTTGTTTATTGCACTATGTCGCTCTATTGGTTGGACTCTATTATTATTATTATTACTTGTATTATGCACATCGTTGCGGGCGAGACCCCCCGCATTTCACTGTATACCTGTATGCCGTGACAAATAAAACTTTTGTATCTTGTATCTATCTTGTTAAAGTCTCAGAGCAGAGAAAATCCAATCTAAAGTTTGGCTGCATTTTTAACACCTTGGCCGTCAGGTACTAGCTGTGACAAACTGCCTTTTTTTATAAACAAAATTATTTTTTTTCTATTTAGAGATACTATAACTGTTAGCTGTTACAGTAAATATGTTCTTAAACATTCAAACTGTGATAATATGGAGAAAAAACAACAACATTTCATCAATTTCCGTGCGCTCTGACTTCCAGACATGAGTCTCTTATAGCGCTGGGCCCGGTCACATACGACTTGAGGACTTAGTAGTCCTGCAAATTCTGCATAAAACGCCTGTCGATTGCATACTGAAAGTAAATAGACCTGTTTCTTGTTTATAAACATACCGTGGTCGAGCCAATCAGAAATACCAACTGAGTCACGTGACTTCCTCGGACCTGCGCGAGCTGCTGCGCCAAATGAAGTACAACGGGGCTCTATGGAGAAGCCGTGACACTCCCCTGACTAAAAGTAGTTTCAAACGAAAACGGCTGGATGTCATTTTGCCAAATCAGCGTGGCTGTGAGTGTGAGTCTTTCACCGTTTACACGTCTAGCTTTGACATGGATTGATTGTTTAGATCGCTAGCATGGCTAACAAATGCAAATATATTGTAGTCTTTCCTGTTGTTCTGACAAGGATTACGTTCCTTTCTGCTCCATACTGCTCTGACGTATACAGCGAACAGGGCCCCGTTCCATGTACCGGGATAACCGAGTTAGCCGGATAACTTTAGCTGGATAACTGGGTTAGCCTGACTTTCCGATTTCATGTACCTGGATTTCCCAAATCACCATGACAACATATCCAAAAGTTTGAGCCTGCTCGAAAGCAGAGTTCAAGTTCAAGTTAGCCTGAACTATCGCCACGCCCCCGCAAAGAAGTGACAGCCCGTTTCCTGAAACTATTCCCACAGTCTACGATCTGCATTATACCATTCTGAATTACGTTTTTGTGCTCCATTCTTCCAGAGGGGGCTTTTGAAATGTAAAATAGACCCAAAATGCTGATATTAAATTCACTTTGTCCTAAATAATGCACGTTATATATACCGTGGCGACGGTGGCGCTCGCTCGTGCGATGTACACATGATGTGGTTATTTTAATTGTAACTGGGATTAAGATGTCTGATGAGATGCGCTGTTTGACGGATTTGAGAAATTGAATGAGCCGTTGACGTCACATTAATGAATGAGGATAAAGAGATAAACTTCATTCAAAACAACGGATATTCTAAACACGGGTCTCTCGTTCATTAATGTATAAACAATGAATTTGTCCCATCTGGCCCAGTGGCCCAGCGGTAGTGCTCATGCCTGCCAATTCAGCGACCGGGGTTCAAATCCCCGTGTTTCCAATATGATTTTTTTGAATATAATATTAATGATTATACGCCAAAGTAGCCTGGTTTTAAGTTAAAATATTATAAATCTACATGCATTGAGGATGTCATTCTTTATATAGCTCTCAACGTGCACCAAATTGAATTATTCCTATATTGCAAAAAGAAGGAAAAGACTAGGGCCTTGAACCCCGGTCGTCCGTGTGAAAGTCAAAAGAAGAACCCGTTACACCACAGAGAAGATAAGTAAAAGATTGACTATACATCAATCAATGGGTAAGAGAGCCGTATCGTAATTCTGTATAACAGTTAACTAATAATTTTCGCTAGCAAGATCTCATTTGATTATTCAATCCAGCAGGCAAGTTTAAAGAAATATAATCTGATTGATTGAGGTAATGAGGGACTTAGAATTAGCCTATAGATAACGCATTTAACTTGTCGGCGAGGCGATTGAGCCTATTGCAATCTGTCAATAAAGTCTTAAATCAATTAATCAATCAATGCCGTTGAGAATCAGGGTCTCTGCCATCGATACGTGCTGGCTTTCCACCTAAAACGGGAGCGCGCATCTAGCCTGACTTGAGCCTGACTCTCAAGTCTGGCTTGAGTTAACGAGACTGAATCCTCCTTTGTGAAACAGGAAAATCCCGGCTTTGAACATCGGGTTAACTGAAGCTGGATAATGGACATGTTGATCGACTTAGTTGAACCACGTACATGAAACAGGGCCCAGGTCTATTGGACGCTATTCGGGAACCATTTGTAACAGATGCACAGGTCCGACCTCTTTTGAAAGGAAACACTCTGAATTGTCTTCCACAATAGAACGATCAAAGAACCACGCTGAGTGCTATTGTCATAGAGTTACAGAGGTTTGAACACACTGAAATAAAAAACTTTCGTCTGAATTATTTTGCAAACAGATGCCTGCAGATCTATCTAGTATACTCTATAGTCATTAGCTATACTGCTAACATAACACTGCTGGGGCCATAGCCTGAAGTCTTACCTATAGCATGTCCAAAGATAACAATATCACAAAAAACAAGTGTTTTCCAGGGGTGTAGAGTACTTGAGTAATTGCACTTCGTTACAATACTTAAGTACCGTTTTGGGGGATTTATACTTTACTCGATTATTATTAGGTTTCTATACTTGTACTTTTACTCAATTACATTTCAGAGAAAAAAAACATTTTACTCCTTACATTTAAAATGCAGACCTACAAAGTACAAATCTCGCAGGTCCAACTATTTTAATTAGTATATTTGTTTCTCTGGCTGAACTAACATTAACGTTATTAATCCTGCGGCCGCACTTTATTTAAAAACAGCCAATCAGATCCCCATCAATGGAAAATGTACCCGCCCATACCCACGCTGATTGGTCAGGAAAAAAGTTTTTACTTTTACTTTTTAGTACTTAAGTACATTTAAAAGTAGAAACTTTTTTACTCTTACTCAAGTGTGTTTTCAGCCAGATAGATACTCTGACTTTTACTCAAGTACGATTTTGAGACGGTACCCATACCTTCACTTAAGTATAATTTCTGGGTACTTAGTTTTTACACCCCTGTGTTTGACACATCTTTACGTAGTGGTATGTTTACGCGAATGCTTTTCAGTAGCATACGAGACACATTTCAACATGTATATGTGACAGTGACGTATACGGCCTAAACGCGTGTATATTTTCCCTAACGGAGTTGCACTTCCGCGTTCGGTTTGCGCGATCTGATTGGCCACTGACGTTTTTTTCAGCGTCAATCGCGTTACTCCTAACAATCGGGCCAGCAGGCTGTTACCCTAACCCTAACCAACTAACCCTAACCTTAACCTTAACCAACTAACCCTAACCCTAAACTTAACCAACTAACCCTAACCCTAACCTTAACCCTAACCTTAACCAACTAACCCTAACCCTAACTCTAAACTTAACCAACTAACCCTAACCTTAACCCTAACCTTAACCAACTAACCCTAACCCTAACCTTAACCCTAACCTTAACCAACTAACCCTAACCTTAACCCTAACCTTAACCAACTAACCCTAACCTTACCCCTAACCTTAACCAACTAACCCTAACCCTAACCCTAAACTTAACCAACTAACCCTAACCTTAACCCTAACCTTAACCAACTAACCCTAACCCTAACCCTAAACTTAACCAACTAACCCTAACCTTAACCCTAACCTTAACCAACTAACCCTAACCTTAACCCTAACCTTAACCAACTAACCCTAACCTTAACCCTAACCTTAACCAACTAACCCTAACCTTACCCCTAACCTTAACCAACTAACCCTAACCTTAACCCTAACCTTAACCAACTAACCCTAACCTTAAAGGGGAGATGAAGCAGTGAGCAATGTGATCCTAGTTTGTTTGTTGTGTACCTTGTGTAAGACAGGGTTCTATAATCAAATGTGAAATCTATCTTATTTGTCTGAAAAATCAAATATAATATCCCTGTTTTCAACATGGGCGCCGCCATTTTGTTGCTGACGTCATGGCTGACGTCATGCCGCTGGTTTGGTGTATACACTGCTGGTTCGCTGCCTATAGTGAATGGGTCAGTCAGTAAATAAAATGTTGCCTACAAAACAACGGGACCGCGGTGGTTCTGTTTGTATTGCTCCTGGCTGTTCAAACTAATTTTACCATGTGAGAGAGAGGAAAGTTGGTTAATTTCCACAAACTACCAGTGAAAAAAACAGTGTTGTTGGCATGTTGGCTCAGGCTGGCTGCACTCAGGCGGCGCGACCAGCCTGTTGGACAGGGAAGGAGGATCTGCAGAGAACACTTCATTGCCTCGGATTATGTTGTTGGGGTGGGATGTTTGTCCAGAAGACCACTAATCAGCTGAAGCCTGATGCGGTTCCCTCGGTCTTCGACAGACAGACCGGCGTTAGCTCTCGGGAGCGATCGCTAGCTAGTTGGCACCAGCGTTAGCAACCGGGAGCGATCGCTAGCTAGTTAGCACCAGCCGGCTAGTTAGCACCAGCCGGGGACCGGGAGCGTCGCGGAGCATTCAGCCTGCTGGCTACCTAGATCCACTTCAACCAGCCGAGCGTCGGGAGCTCCAGCAGCTTGTCGATGTGCTAATAGCCTGGAGCCAGCTACCGTTAGCTTGCAGAGGCTCCAGCACACCGACAAGCTGTGTAGCCAGCTACCGTTAGCTTGCAGAGGCTCCAGCACACCGACAAGCTGTGTAGCCAGCTACCGTTAGCTTGCAGAGGCTCCAGCACACCGACAAGCTGTGTAGCCAGCTACCGTTAGCTTGCAGAGGCTCCAGCACACCGACAAGCTGTGTAGCCAGTTACCGTTAGCTTGCAGAGGCTCCAGCACACCGACAAGCTGTTTAGCCAGCTACCGTTAGCTTGCAGAGGCTATTAGCACACCGACAAGCTGTGTAGCCAGCAGGGCAGGCTGAATGCTCCGCGACGCTGGTTGAAGTGGATCTAGGTAGCCAGCAGGCTGAATGCTCCGCGACGCTCCCGGTTGCTAACGCCGGTCCCCGGCTGGTGCTAACTAGCTAGCGATCGCTCCCGAGAGCTAACGCCGGTCTGTCTGTCGAAGACCGAGGGAACCGCATCAGGCTTCAGCTGATTAGTGGTCTTCTGGACAAACCTTCCACCCCCAACAACATAATCCGAGGCAATGAAGTGTTCTCTGCAGATCCTCCTTCCCTGTCCAACAGGCTGGTCGCGCCGCCTGAGTGCAGCCAGCCTGAGCCAACATGCCAACAACACTGTTTTTTTCACTGGTAGTTTGTGGAAATTAACCAACTTTCCTCTCTCTCACATGGTAAAATTAGTTTGAACAGCCAGGAGCAATACAAACAGAACCACCCGTTGTTTTGTAGGCAACATTTTATTTACTGACTGACCCATTCACTATAGGCAGCGAACCAGCAGTGTATACACCAAACCAGCGGCATGACGTCAGCAACAAAATGGCCGCGCCCATAATGCTAAATGCTTCAGAAATGCACACAACAAATCGTTTTTTCTTAGAAACTGCTTATTTTTATAACGTGATTTCTTCTGTGGCTTATCTAAATACTAATGTGATGCTATGAATATGTATTTATCGCACTGCTTCATCTCCACTTTAACCCTAACCTTAACCAACTAACCCTAACCTTAACCCTAACCTTAACCAACTAACCCTAACCTTACCCCTAACCTTAACCAACTAACCCTAAACTTAACCAACTAACCTTAACCAACTTCGAAAGAGAGCGACTTCGAAAGAGTCGCCAAGCTTAACCAGTTTGTTAGGAGTAACGTGATTGGCGCTGAAAAAAAACGTCAGTGGCCAATCAGATCGCGCAAACCGAACGCGGAAGTGCAACTCCGTTAGGGAAAATATACACGCGGCCTGAACGGCCCCTCGTATGTTTCGAGGTGAACCCTCTTACCGGTGTGCAGGAAGCTGCGCACGGTGTTGGCCTGCTGCACGTGCTGGCTGGGGAAGCGGAAGGCGGGGTCCTCCACCAGGTGGTACTGCTGCTGGTGGAAGCGGTACAGGTCCAGGAGGTACTGGGGCACCGGGGCCCCGGGCCTGGGGTCGGGCTGAGTCTGCAGGCCCAGCCGGCTCAGCAGGAGGCCCTGGATGGTCCGGGCCAGGCTGGGCTCCTCCGGCGCTGCGGCCGCGGCACCGGGTGGGGAGGACCCGGAGGAGGAGGAGGAGGAGGAGGGTGGAGGGGGGGAGGAGGAGGAGGGGGAGGACACCCTGCCATGGTGGAACTCGCTGACGTCTCCACCCTGGCGACCAGACGAGGCTTGAGGAAGCAGCAGCACCATGAGGACCAGGAGGTTAGCAGGGAACATGGTGGACCTGGGGGGGGGGGGGAGGGGAGAGAGAGAGAGAGGGAGGGGGGGGGGAGAGAGAGAGAGAGAGAGAGAGAGAGAGAGAGAGAGAGAGAGAGAGAGAGAGAGAGAGAGAGAGAGAGAGAGAGAGAGAGAGGCTGAGTCCACAAACCTGCTCTCTTAACACACCTCAGGAACAGAACACATCACCAATCAGACTAAATCAAATTACTACACAGCTCAAACAAAAACTACATCACCTATTGGAAAACACAAACAAAAGCACAGAGCAAAATGCAGTGCTATCTGGCTCTAAATCGACAGTACACCATAGCAGATTATTTGAGCATGGTGACTGATCAACAACTAAAAAGAACCTTGACAAAATACAGACTGAGTGAGCACAGCCTCGCTGTTGAAAAGGGGAGGCACAGGAAAACCTGGCTCCCTGCAGAGCAAAGGCTGTGCTGTCATTGCATCCTCAGTGAGCCTGAAACTGAGTTGCACTTCCTCACCAAATGTGAAAAATATAAATATATTAGAGAAACGCATTTCAAAAGATTTGAATGAATAACAAAAGGCTTTCTCGCACTACCAGATACAGAAACACTACCAGTCCTACTAGGGGAGGACTCAACAAGCTGTGAGCTAGCAGCAGCATATGTTGCTGCCTGCCACAAACTGAGGGACAGTGAGTGACAGTCACCTGACATGTTTACGCCGTAATATTTGATGCTTTATTTTACGATGATATTTTGTATGTACTTATATCTGTTTGTAATCCATGTTTATGTTTAATATTGCTTTGGCAACATGTAGAAGTACGTCATGCCAATAAAGCCATTTGAATTGAATTGAATTGAATTGAATTGAATTGAATTGAATTGAATTGAGAGAGAGAGAGAGAGAGAGAGAGTGAGAGGAGAGGGAGAGGAGAGGGAGAGAGAGAGAGAGAGAGAGAGAGAGAGAGAGAGAGAGAGAGAGAGAGAGAGAGAGAGAGAGAGAGAGAGGGGGGAGAGAGGGAGGAGAGAGGGGGGAGAGAGAGAGAGAGAGAGAGAGAGAGAGAGAGAGAGAGAGGGAGAGAGAGAGGGAGGGAGGAGAGAGAGAGAGAGAGAGGAAACAGGTGTAATTCAACATGGAGGACAGACTCAACACTGGGATGAGGCTAACGGTGTGCAGTGATGTGTCGTTGTGGACGCGCTCCCACCTTGACTTCCTCCGAGTGAGATTTATCGGTCCTACGCAGAAACCCGCGTAAATCAGCGCTGTCGTCGCGACATACGGTCCAGTATTGGGTGGGAAATAGACAGATGCTAGACAGATCATTCCTACGGGACAGCGTTGAATGCATATCGCATACAGTATATATATACAGTCCTCCCCTTCCTGGACACACTAGTTTCTCATCAGTGCTCCAGACTCCGAACGCTGCACTGACGAGTAGATTTAAGAGCGTTGCTGGCTACTTAGCCATATGAAGTTGTTTGCTTCTTGCGCATAGCTGTAGAAAGGTTTTGTAGGTTTTGTTTTTATATCAGTAATTTATAGCTGCCTGTGGTCAGGGCCGGACTGGGGAAATCATTCAGGGCCAGGAAATATAGTGCGAAATATAGCCCCAGTCAGGCCACTTTTTAAGCAGGGGGGTCTGGGGGTCCCCCACCAGGAAGATTTTTTGTTACAAAGACTTAATTCCCTGCATTCTGGTGCAGGATTTTTATTTAATTTTTTTTACCCTTTAAATGGCAATGTTTGTGATGGCATCACAAATGATTGTTAAAAGAACACACACATTATTTTATATTTTCAATATATCAAATGCAAAGTGGATTTTGGGGGGATTATTACAGGCTAGCATATGTCAATGATTACAACACTGATTTCGATGGATTGATATCAGATTGAAAAGAATACTCACACTCTTACCATTAGGGGACTAAATTGTCCTCTTCAAAAACGCCATAAAAATTTCCACTTTTTCTTTCTTAAAGGAACATACCAACTTTTTGGGAAATTCGCTTATTTGCCATCTACCCTGGAGTTAGACAAGCAGATGCTTACCCTTTTCTTCTCTGTGCATGCATTAGGCTTAGGGGACAGCCGCACCGTTAGCCTAGCTTAGTGTCATTCACTGGAAGTAGGTGTGCCAGTGTAGCCTAGTTCACAACAGTCACGAAATACACTCCAAATACAACTCCAAAACGTTCCTGTAAACATGTTGTGACCTGTGTATTTACCACGTGGAGAATTTCTTTTTTGACATTTTTGTTTTCTAAGCAGAAAATATACTCAGAATTTTTTTTGCCGAACCACTGCTGCCTGGGCGCAGTGATTTCATCACCTCAAAAGCCCTGTTTTTTTTTTTTTTTAAACAACCCCCAATTTATAAAACTCCCGGTGCTCCCGATGGCCAGTCCGGGCCTGTCTCAGTTTTAGGGCGAACATCTCCTACGACAGGATAGGATCGTGATTAAACAGAATCCATTGGTAGTCTATCTATAAGTTTGTGTGAACGGAACGTGCAATAATGTTAGCGTTACTCACTCGTACCTTGTATATATCTTCTACCATTTCTTTTTAAGATCTCCTTATTTTTAGCATGTAGCATTCGCTTGTATTTAAGTTGTTCGTTCTATTGTGTGATCTGTGTGATGTTGTGTGAAGGGACGGACTAATAAAATAAGTTTTTCATTGTACGGCAAACTGTCTATTTAACTGTCCACATGACAATAAATCATCTTGAATCTTGAAGTTTGTGCGTGTAACGTGTGTTTGTCCGTGTGTGTCCGTGTGTGTGTAACGTGTGTTTGTCTGTGTGTGACGTGTGTGTGTGTGTGTGTGTGTGTGTGTGTGTGTGTGACGTGTGTGTGTGTGCGTGTGTGACGTGTGTGTGTGTGCGCGTGTGCATACTATATGAAAGGTGGGAATAAGGGAGACCACTGAAGGACAGAGATTACATGATTTATGCTCATATTGCTCTGTGCTTACGGCATTTATTAACCAATGCATGTTGACTCTATAGTGGTGAGTTATGGCGGCCTGTCAACAATGATGGATGGCTAGGATCTCTCCGCTACTGTAACTCTCCTTCCTCCTCCATTCTAACTCCATTCTCACATGATGGACTATTTCCTGATACCTATAAAGCTTACACTTACATTACATTTACATTTAGCTGAACGCTTTTATCGAAAGCAACTTACAAGTTCTGTACGATAAGTCATCAGGAAGGGTACAACTCTATCAGCTGAGTAACAATGTTCATCAAACAGTGTTGAAACTTGGACACCCTGGAGTGTGATATTGCTTTTATACAGCAGTTCTACAATCGCCATGTATTAGTTATAACAGTAATAGGAAACAAAAGATTATGGTTTGTTTGTTTATTTTTATAATTTATTTGGCTCCACAAACAAATAGTTCCTCAACTAAGCACTTGAACTTTGACCGACACACACACACACACACACACGCACGCACGCACGCACGCACGCACGCACGCACGCACGCACGCACGCACGCACGCACGCACGCACGCACGCACGCACGCACACACACACGTCACACACGTCACACACACATTACCGCTGGCTACTTTGTATCATCATCATCATGTACATTCATCTGGATGTTTCCATTTATTGTGTGACCAATCTGTTGACACTGATAACGAGCGTTGATCTATAGCTTAATTAACGGATATGAATAGAACACCTGTGTTAATGTGGTCTAATTAACGGTTATTAATAGAACACCTGTCAGGCGGAGTGATACGTAAATAGTTAAAAGTCCCAATGATGTTATACTGAATATCAGCAGTGATGTCCAATCGAATGACCCGGTTGGAACTTGTATAATGTACAGTTTAACACCGTTTGAAGACCGTACTCTTGGGTCCTGCGAGCCTCTTTTGATGATCAGACAACACTGGGCGTCTAATAGCCGCTCCCTCCCTCCCAGCTGAGTCCGAGAGACAGACAAACACGGTGTCATGTTATATCCGCCGCGCCTCCCTGACCTGTGTTTAGTGGCTGCGCGGGAACAGGAACATCAACCCCCCCCCCCCCCCCTCTGGAATACAGGTGTTAATCATTTAACCGGTAATGGACCTGTCTCAAACCCTGCCCTCTTTTCTTGATCCTCCAATCACAACTGTCGCTTACCTCGGACAAACCAAGTTTGTCCGAGGTAAGCGACAGTTGTGATTGGAGGATCAAGAAAAGGGGCAGGGTTTGAGACAGGTCCATTGTAACCTCTAGTCGAGGCCATGGCCCCCCTCGTGACCTCGTGCAGGCTGGGGGGGTGAGGTGCTGGGGGGTGAGGTGTTGGGGGTGAGGTGTTGGGGGTGAGGTGCTGGAGGTGAGGTGTTGGGGGTGAGGTGCTGGGGGGTGAGGTGTTGGGGGTGAGGTGTTGGGGGTGAGGTGCTGGAGGTGAGGTGTTGGGGGTGAGGTGCTGGGGGGTGAGGTGTTGGGGGTGAGGTGTTGGGGGTGAGGTGTTGGGGGTGAGGTGTTGGGGGTGAGGTGCTGGAGGTGAGGTGTTGGGGGTGAGGTGCTGGGGGGTGAGGTGTTGGGGGTGAGGTGTTGGGGGTGAGGTGTTGGGGGTGAGGTGTTGGGGGTGAGGTGTTGGGGGTGAGGTGTTGGGGGTGAGGTGTTGGGGGTGAGGTGTTGGGGGTGAGGTGCTCTGGGGGTGAGGTGTTGGGGGTGAGGTGTTGGGGGTGAGGTGTTGAGGGGTGAGGTGTTGGGGGTGAGGTGTTGGGGGTGAGGTGTTGAGGGGTGAGGTGCTCTGGGGGTGAGGTGTTGGGGGTGAGGTGTTGAGGGGTGAGGTGTTGAGGGGTGAGGTGTTGGGGGTGAGGTGTTGGGGGTGAGGTGTTGAGGGGTGAGGTGTTGGGGGTGAGGTGTTGGGGGTGAGGTGTTGGGGGGGTGAGGTGTTGGGGGTGAGGTGTTGGGGGGGTGAGGTGTTGGGGGGTGAGGTGTTGGGGGGGTGAGGTGTTGGGGGTGAGGTCGCGCTAAAGGTGTCCGGCTGACCTGTGAGGTCAGAGTTTGGATATGTGAGGGAATCTAGAGAATCTAGACCAGGGGTTCCCAAACTTTTCAGGCCGGGACCCAGAAAATAAGGCGTCAGAGAGCCGCGGCCCAATGCACATCGTCAGGCTTTTACATTTTTTTTTTGCCAGGTGGCCGATTTTTTAAGCCAAATATCACTTCAATCCTATTAAGTTAGTTCAAGTTAGTTATTCATTTATATGTGCTATTTATGAGAGGGCTAACTTGTTGCAAAATAATAATGATAATAATAATAGCCTCATTAAAATACTATTGTTGCTTCGGTTGTTTTCAGCGTCTTATGTGCATAATCTGTTATTTAGTTTGAAATGTTCGTTGAAATAAGTCGATTTTTCGTTTTTGTTTATTTATTAAGTTAATATAAAACCATATAGTCACATTTTAGAATACAATAGAATAGAATTTTAGAATACAACTAGAAACACTGTCCTGGCCTGCTTCTAAGTTCAGTGACCTGACAAAAAAAAAAAAAATAATAATTTTTTTATAAATCATCTCGCGGCCCACCCGTGGCTGCTCGCGGCCCACCTTTGGGTCGCGACCCCGACTTTGGGAACCACTGATCTAGAGTAAACTAACGTTGACGTACTGTATATGTTGGTGTAGTAGAATATAATAGAATAAAATTTAAAAAAAATTATAAAATTAAATAAATAAGAATAGAATAGAATAGAATAGAATAGAATAAAATAGAATAAAATAGAATAGAATAGCACAGAAGGATCAATGTTGGCCTCTAGCTGATTGCGCCAGCCCAGCGGAAAGGAAAGAAATCATCCTTTTTCAAAGGAAAGTGCCACTGAATTGCTCTCAACGCCTTATCAGTCGCTTACTCAAGACAAGCGCCCCCACGGGTACCGTTATCTCACCCCTCCTGACTTA
>NW_028172008.1:0-24368 GCF_963971535.1 Notolepis coatsorum
GCCTCCTGTTGCATTTCATTGTCCTCCTGATATCAGAAAGCCTCACAGCAGCACAGGATAAAGTCATCATCATCAGCATATCAGTGACTCAAAGTCACTAAAGATACATTATCTACACCTTCTTCTGAATGAAACTGTAAACAGAGAGCCTATAGGGAGGTGTAGTGGTGACGTCATTGCCGTTTTTCGTGTTCCACCCTCTGTTCCAACCCAATGCATTTCCCCATTGCCCATTTCTAAATCGTCTCGTTTAAAACAAATAAAGCATTAACATTGGCATGGTGTACATTTCTGTGCTTATTCATCCACAAGCTCAACATGAAAATATTCGCAATTAATCATAAAAAATCGCCACATTTTATTTCAACCAAAAAATGCTTAAAAAATAATGTTAGTGATAGAAGGGAACTCATTTTATGCAAAACTGGAAAGCTTTTCAATTTCCAATGCGGCAGAATTGTTACAATAGCCGATAATCGATTTTCCCAATGATAGATCCCTATACGGGTGGAGCAACCAGTGGCGTCAGACTACACCTCCCTAACAGATCCTAATGTGAAACACTGTGATTTACCTTACCTTGCTACCTCTCTATCTTTTTTTTTAAATCTTTTTTATGCTCGCTTATGCCTGTATTTTTCACTGTTGTGAAGCACTTTGAACTGCAACTTCTGTATAAAAAGTGCTATACAAATAAAGTTATTATTATATTATTATTATTATTATTATTATTATTATTATTACACCTTGAGGGACTCCGGATGCTGCCTCCTCCAGTGAGGTATCTGTTCAGTTAGATGAGGTATCTGTTCAGTTAGACGAGGTATCTGTTCAGTTAGATGAGGTATCTGTTCAGTTAGATGAGGTATCTGTTCAGTTAGATGAGGTATCTGTTCAGTTAGATGAGGTATCTGTTCAGTTAGATGAGGTAGCTGTTCAGTTAGATGAGGTATCTGTTCAGTTAGATGAGGTATCTGTTCAGTTAGATGAGGTAGCTGTTCAGTTAGATGAGGTATCTGTTCAGTTAGACGAGGTATCTGTTCAGTTAGATGAGGTAGCTGTTCAGTTAGATGAGGTAGCTGTTCAGTTAGATGCGGTATCTGTTCAGTTAGATGAGGTATCTGTTCAGTTAGATGAGGTAGCTGTTCAGTTAGATGAGGTATCTGTTCAGTTAGATGAGGTATCTGTTCAGTTAGATGAGGTATCTGTTCAGTTAGATGAGGTATCTGTTCAGTTAGATGAGGTATCTGTTCAGTTAGATGAGGTAGCTGTTCAGTTAGATGAGGTATCTGTTCAGTTAGATGAGGTATCTGTTCAGTTAGATGAGGTATCTGTTCAGTTAGATGAGGTATCTGTTCAGTTAGATGAGGTATCTGTTCAGTTAGATGAGGTAGCTGTTCAGTTAGATGAGGTATCTGTTCAGTTAGATGAGGTAGCTGTTCAGTTAGATGAGGTAGCTGTTCAGTTAGATGAGGTATCTGTTCAGTTAGATGAGGTATCTGTTCAGTTAGATGAGGTAGCTGTTCAGTTAGATGAGGTAGCTGTTCAGTTAGATGAGGTATCTGTTCAGTTAGATGAGGTATCTGTTCAGTTAAATGAGGTATCTGTTCAGTTAGATGAGGTATCTGTTCAGTTAGATGAGGTATCTGTTCAGTTAAATGAGGTATCTGTTCAGTTAAATGAGGTATCTGTTCAGTTAGATGAGGTATCTGTTCAGTTAGATGAGGTATCTGTTCAGTTAGATGAGGTATCTGTTCAGTTAGATGAGGTAGCTGTTCAGTTAGATGAGGTAGCTGTTCAGTTAGATGAGGTATCTGTTCAGTTAGATGAGGTATCTGTTCAGTTAGATGAGGTAGCTGTTCAGTTAGATGAGGTAGCTGTTCAGTTAGATGAGGTAGCTGTTCAGTTAGTGATATTGTGCTCAAAGTTCCATGCTGTCAGTGTCAGATGTTGCGTTTGTGTCACAGCATCCACCAGGCGAAGGCTTCTGACATGTCCACCTACAGGATAGTAGTGGGTTCTTTTGAGGGTGTTTGTGTCGGACAGGTACTGTACGTGTGGATCTTACCAAGTCATTTTGTAAGATAGGCAGACTGAATCATACTGTTAGTCACAGTAGGCATGATGCACCTCTTCAAACTGTACTCTTCCCAGGCAGGACGTTAGAGATATACGTATATAGGTCTCATTCTTCTCGACTGGGCCTAAAGAAAATAATGGTTTGGTTCCGGTTGCCGACCGACCCTGCCGATTTAGGTGCGACCCAATTTATTTACAATACAGTTTCATAAAAATCGTAGTCAAACCTTTAGTATTATGGATATTAAACATGCTGGCAGAGTACATGCATCCATGTTGTTGTGAACATTTTAATTAAATAAAGAAATTCCCTATCCATAGTCGCTGTGGGGAAAAATAAAATAAAAGAATAAAATAAATTCCCTACCTACCCATGGCCTTAACTGACAACCAACAGGGACCAAACAATATTTTATTTTATGCCCTGGGGGAAGGATCTTTGGTACTGATCACTTTGTGTATACTGTTTACTTTTACTCTCACTCATAGTTATATTCAGATACATATTATTTATTGCCTATCTTAATTGTAACTAAGGCTGTCAATCGATTAAAATATTTAATCTGATTAATCGCATGATTGTCCATAGTTAACTCGTGATTAATCGCAAATTAATCGCATATTTCTTATCTACCTTTCATGTTTTAATACTCTTATCAACATGAGTCAACAACTGCTTGCTTTATGCAGCCATTTAAAACACAAAAGGATGACCCTCATGCATTGCAAATTTGCATCAAATTCAAAACAGAGTGATGCACAAAATAACTAAAGAAAATAATCATTTAAAACAATGAATAAAGTGTGCATGAAATAATAGGGGAAAGAAAACGTTAGGAACTTGTTACATTCACCCACACAAGGGTTAAGGACTCACACCCCCGCCCCCCCCCCCTCTCTCTCTCTCTCTCTCTCTCTCTCTCTCTCTCTCTCTCTCTCTCTCTCTCTCTCTCTCTCTCTCTCTCTCTCTCAAACAGTATCAATAATACACCTGAGTGAAGTCTAGTAAATTTTTTTTTATAAATAATTATATTTATAAAAACGTAAATCGTGCGCAAAAAAAATTGTGGCATTAATAGAATTGTGCGTTAATGTCGTGTTAACTTTGACAGCCTTAATTGTAACGTATAATATAACTGATAGGGAATACAGACCCTCATCTGCACCTTTGTTTATTTCTTCTCATATTTTTATATTCAGAGTTAATTATATTGTTTACACTGTATCTTTGATTCTTTTCTGATATTTTTATATTCCGATCTAATTTTATTGCTGTCTTTCTACCATCACCCGGCCTGCCCATACCTGTACCTCCCCTCCCCCATGCTGACCCAAGGGGATCAATAAAGAAATACGTTGTCTTATCTTTCTAGACTGTGGGTAGATGGTGCCAGTCTGGTGAGAACTGGGGAATACAGGAATTAACGGGGATTAAAATGGAATTACATAACCTTTTCACAGGCTGCTGTATTTACAGTGTCATAATGCAGATAGAAACATGACGCCTACCAGATCACTAAGTAGACATCATTGCAAATAGAAATGTAAAAATGTACAATTTACTCATGAGCTGTACTTTAAAAGTAAACAGATTGTCACACGTTAATTTAGTTTGTCAGTTATTGAGCGTTTGAATATGTCCTCCAGTGATGTCATTGGAGGATACTAAATCATTGTGTTAATTACAGCTCAATGAAATGATGGGACATAAAAAAAAAAAACTGCAGTCCCTATTGGAATCCATTTTCATCAGCATTAGGCGTGGCTCCTCAAAACCCAGTTGGCTGGTGTCGTCCACAGGGAGATACATTTACATTTAGTCATTTAGCTGAACGCTTTTATCCAAAGCGACTTACGAGTTTTGTACAACAAGACAGCAGGAAGGAAAGAAGGAAGGGCACGACTCTATCAGCTGAGTAACAATGTTCATCAAAGTGTTGAGTGCTACAGTGTAGGTTAGTTTATTAGGACGAGTGCATGACAGTAAGGTCAGTTAGGGTTAGTTTAAAAAAAAAAAATTCAGATAATGGTTGAAGAAGTATGTCTTTAGTCGACGGCGAAAGATTGGACGGGTTTCGGCTGTCCTAACTGGGGTGGGAAGAAGTTCGTTCCACCATTGTGGGGCAAGGACTGAGCAAAGGTGGCTTCTCTTTGATGACCCTCCCGGAGCTCGGATAGGAGGAGTGGGTCTGAGGCGGCCGGAAGATGCAGAGCGTAGGGGTCTTGAGGGTGTGTAGTTAAGAGACCATTGGTAGGCGGGAGAGGTTCCCTTCGCCGGACGATATAATGGTGTCCTTTAGTCGTGAGGAGCTGGTGTCATCCACAGGGAGATAGTGACGCCATGTGTTGTTGCTGTTGCTGTTGTTTGTGGTCAAACCGTCATCTAGTCGGGTGGTTTAGTTCACAGACTGCAGGCTCAGCGGAAAAGCCTGACCTCGCTGATCCCTGTTCCCCTCCTCGACCCATTCAGTCGTCCCTACGAACGACGTCCTCACCACTGTTTTTTTCAATGGTCACGGACACAAACATTCTATCAATGTATGACGATAATCTCTTTCTTGATGTAGGGATTTGTTTTCAGACTCTTATTATCATTCTATCACTCTGCCCTCAGATTCATCACTAATGATAGATACGACACTCATCACTGTGTCCTTTTGTGAGAAGGTTGGTTGGCCCTCTATGACGGAGAGGCGCAACAAACACTGGTATTTGTTCATTTTTAAGGCCCTTATTGCCTTGGTAAGCTACCTCCTTATATCACATCATTATTGGAATAATGTTGTTGGTCCTTAACCCTTTCACTGCCACACGACAGCCGGTTAACCCTTTCACTGTGACAATACAGAAGGTTAGCCCTTTACTATCACACAACCGACGGCGATGCTCCATCATTATCATCATTAGCTCCGCTTTAGCGGAGCTAATGATGCTAATGATGGAGCATCGCCGTCGGTTGTGTGATAGTAAAGGGCTAACCTTCTGTCGCGTGGCAGTGAAAGGGTTAAGGTCCCCAGAGTTTGCTCTCAACAGGGTAAATCTGTATTTTGCTATAATGCCTCTAGCTCATGGAATGAACTCCAACGGTCCTTAAAGCTTGAGATTCTCCCCTCTCTGTTGCAGAGTTTAAAATTGCACCGATCCTCCATTTTAGATACATTTGCTGTGGGTCCTGGGGCGCCCCTTATCGCGGGGTGTGTCTTGGATGGGGATGTGGTAGGGATTGATGTGTGGGGTGTTTGGGGGACTGTTCCTGGGGGGGGGGGGGGGGGGGGGGGTTCACATGCCTGACATTGTACTATTGTACTTATTTTATGCCTATTCTTAAGTCTGCACGTTTACATTGCACTACTTTTATTGTCTTTTTATACCTATTATTATGTCTGCAATTTATGCATCGTTTCTTTTATTTGTGTGCAGATTTTTTGCCTATGTCCATTTTATACTAATTTCTGTGGTGAACTCTGGACTGCGGTCCATGTGTGAAGAGTAGTACAGTATATAGATAGTTATTATATAATATTTATTATCGTTATGTTGTAGAATTGTGTGTGCATTGAAATGTCTGTAAAGTCTCGACGACGTTGAAAAATGACCTCAATTGTATTTTCGAGAATAAATAACGGTTGATGAAGTGACAAGACAAGACAAGATACTTTAATTATGCCACACAGCGATGGTTGGTGGTAATTGTTTGCGGTACAGTTTGTTAAAAGCACTGGCGGGACATGATCAACATGAAACATCAGACATCAAACGCCCCCCTCTCCCACCTCCCAATCCCCACAATAAATACATAATATACATAAATACATACAGGACAGTCACATGTGTAACAGTGTCAGTCAGTTACGGAGAGCTGAACCTACTACGGTTAGGGTGACCAGGTGTCCCCCTTTTGGTTGTACTGTCCCACCATTTGACCGAACGTCCAAAAAAAAAACATTGGTCTCGGTGAAGACCATGTTATTCTAATAAGCAAAATGTACATTATCTATCTGTCCCACTTTGTCCCACCAAAATCTTACTGTTGTCCTGCTTTTGGACTTTTTGCATCTGGTCACCCTAACTACGGTACGTGTGTTTTTACAAAGCTCACTCGCGCGGTCTCCCTCTTGCAGGGTCGGTACGTGTGTTTTTACAAAGCTCACTCGCGTGGTTTCTCCCTCTCGCAGGGTCGGTACGTGTGTTTTTTTTACAAAGCTCACTCGCGTGGTTTCTCCCTCTCGCAGGGTCGGTACGTGTGTTTTTACAAAGCTCACTCGCGTGGTTTCTTCCTCTCGCAGGGTCGGTACGTGTGTTTTTACAAAGCTCACTCGCGTGGTTTCTCCCTCTCGCAGGGTCGACTCCATCATGCTGGTGGAGGAGGGCTTCAAGATGGTGAGCGTGGACGCCAGCGACAAGATGCTCAAGTACGCCCTGAAGTCCCGCTGGGACCGCAGGAAAGAGACAGCCTTCGACCAGTGGGGTACGGCACGTCCCATCATTAACGTTAACCCCCCGTTCACTGCCACACTGCAGAAGGTTAACCCTTTACTTTACTATCACACGACAGACGATTAACCGTCTGTAGTGTGATAGTAAAGGGTTAACCTTCTACGCATTATTAATACAACACTTTCTCTACGCATTATTGATAAATGAGGGCCCCTGGTTTTTTCTCGACAGTGATCGAAGAGGCCAACTGGCTGACGTTAGCGGAGGATGATATCCCCAAACCTGGGGACGGCTTCGACGCCGTCATCTGCCTGGGAAACTCCTTCGCCCACTTACCGGACTTCAAAGGTGTGGATGGATGGATGGATTGGTGCATAGTTGGATGTATGGGTGGATGGCTTGGTGGGTTCCTATACTGTGAATGCTTTTAAATGTATGCTACGATTAGCCCTTCATGACACATGTAACTGTTTTACCTGATGCTATTGCTGATCTGATTATGCTCCTGGCCACCACTGCACAAATACAGGCCTTCTGTGTTTGTATTTGATTTGTATGTTTTTTCTTGTTTAATGCCCTTGTTTTTATGTTGAAACGTGTTGTTGTGTGCCGTGTTGGTCAGGACTCCCTGGAAGAAGAGATGTATCTCAATGGGACATTCCTGGATAAATAAAGGATACATTTTTTTTTTTTTTAATTAAAATGGCTTGGTGGGTGGATGCATGGATGGATGGGTGGGTGGGTGGGTGGGTAGGTGGGTGGGTGGGTGGGTGGGTGGGTGGATGGATGGATGGATGGATAGGTGGGTGGGTGGGTTGATGGACGGGTGGTTGATATAGTGATAATAACAATCATAGCTCCACTACAACAACAGAGTGGGATTGCGTCACAGAGGGGAGTTGACCCATTGAACTCCAGCCTGTGTTGACGTGTGGTGTGTTGTTTTGACCTGTGTGTGTTTCCTCCCAGGGGACCAGAGCGACCAGAAGTTAGCCCTCACCAACATCGCCAGCATGGTCCGACCAGGGGGCATCCTCATCATCGACCACCGCAACTACGACTACATCCTGGAGACGGGCATGGCGCCGCAGGGCAAGAACATCTACTACAAGGTAGGTAGGACGCTTAGAGGAGGAGCGGGTCCGACTGGCAGCAGGAGAGAGACACGTTCTCCACGCTCAGTACAGGGTTCGCACAAGGTCCTTGAAGTGCTTAAAGTGCTTGATAAAAAAAAAAAAAAAAGTCAAGGCCTGGAATTCCTTGAAAACAGCCAATTTTTTAACCAGGTGCTTAAAAAGTCCTTGGAATTCAAATCAACCATTCGCATTGAACGTTTTGTTCATCCATGATAAAAAATAAATAAAATCTGAATCAAGAAATAGAATTTTTTTAATCTAAAGTGTAACTAATTGTCGGAAAGTGGTTTTAAGCCATAAATATTGGATCAGATTTTTTTCAAAAAAAAAAAAAAGAAAAAAAAGGAAATTGGATCCTTTTAAATGCCCTTTTAAAATGAAAAAATAGTGCTTGGAAAAGTACTTGAAAATCCTTGAATTTCATTTTGCAATGTCTGTGGGAACCCTGTGTAAGTACTTCTGGTAGGAAGCTTAGAGGAGAAGGTCCAACTAGATTCAAGATTCAAGAGGTTTATTTGTCACATACCACCAGGGCATACAGTGAAATGCGGGTGGTCATGCCCGCATCGATTGTGCAATAATACAATAATAAAATAGACATTCCTTTAAAGTGACTTTTCCATTTTGTTTAAAGTGATTGCAGCTGTGTGTTGTGTGTGTGTGTGTGTGTGTTGTGTGTGTGTTGTGTGTGTGTGTGTGTGTGCTCATCTGTACTTGTGGGTTGAGAGTTCAGTGTTCAGTGTTCTGATGGCCTCCTGGGGAAGAAGCTGAGCCGAAGTCTCTCTTGTTAATCACGCTAACTGTCTCTCTTGTTAATCACGCTAACTGTCTCTCTTGTTAATCACGCTAACTGTCTCTCTTGTTAATCACGCTAACTGTCGTCACTGTCCTCACTATCTGCGTGACTGTGTTGCAGAGCGACCTGCAACAGGAGATCGCCACGTCGGTGCTGTGGGTCGACAACAAGCCCCACATGATCACCCTGGACTACACCATCCACGTGCCCCAGCTCAACGTGGAACGTGCCCCCGACGTCAGGTAGTGCAGTGCAAGACATGACACAACTAGGGATGTCCGATATTATCGGCCGATATCGGCTTAAAAATGTGATATCGGAAAATATCGGTATCGGTTAAAAAAAAATATTTTTAAATATTTTTTTTTTTTAAACATTTATTTAACCTTTATTTACCCAGACAAGCAAGTAAGAACAAATTATTATTTTATTTATTGTCAAAGTATGCATAATGTTGTGTTAATTACACGACAAGAGATATGTAATGTTAATTACCTGAAATTCTTCCGTTTTTGGGGGGGGGGGGGGACCCTGCATATATCGGTATCGGTTGATATCGGTATCGGAAATTAAGAGTTGGACAATATCGGTATATTGGTATCGGTAAAAAAGCCAATATCGAGCATCCCTAGACACGACATGACACGACATGACACGACACACAGATCTAACATGTTATATTATTTAATCACACATATCTGACATGTTATATTATTTAACCTCTTGAGCCCTATTTTCTGAAATTCCGCCTAATAATACATACCTAAGTAAATGGAAGATTGCTTCACTTCTACAAGGTCCATTTGCATGTTCTTGGTATCTATTGACCTCTATGGATCTCATGGAATGTATTCCCAGTGTCAGAAATATTGTGTCTGTTACTAGGCCTGAGTCAATTGTGATGAAACAAAGGAGAATATAAATTATGATTTTTCTTTGCATCTTTGACAGTGAATAACACCATGCTAAACATGACCAGACAAAAACTGCCACTGAGCTCGTTCAGCACCTTCTTGAGATCACGTGTACAAAGAATCTAAGCAAATGAATAAAGGGAAGATGATTAAACAGAATGTTTTGTAGATACAGTACTGAATTCTGCCATCCGGACACATGCAATTTGAAATATTATTATAGAATATAGAATACCAGACCTATAAATGACCTTATTATAGCCAACTCGCACATCTATGGACCGGGCCAAATCTCCTCTTTCAAATGGCAGAGTTCAATTTGGATTTAGTATCGTGCAGGCGTGCAGCAAGAACCGTGAATGAAATCTACTGTATGTACAGTTTCATTCTTATAATGGATATGGCTCCGCCATTTTGGATCGGATTGCAACACGGATTGTTGATAAACGCTCACAGAAGGTAGACACACTAACGAACGTTCAGTTTTGTGATAGATAATCCCGAGAAATAAGAGAAATTAAATAAATTCATACACAAGTCATTTGCTTGCAGGAAGCTGGAATCGGCTAGGTAATGTAGTTTTCCGATATTTCAACGCTCATTGAGAGCTCTGGATGTCCTCTCATATGACTACAAACGAAGTTGCGACACAAATTCAAAATGGTGGATATTCGCTCAATTATGAACACGTTCCATAAACTAAAATCTCACTAATAACACTTTAGCCTATTGGTAAACAAACGTATTGTTGAAAATATACACTATGACTTCTGTTTTGACAGGATCCGGGTCTTTACTCTTGGCTACATTTGAAAAAGAAAAAAACATTATGTCATACAGTCTGGTGAGATAGATTTATGACATGATGTCATTTTGGGCTTAAGAGGTTAATCACACGGATCTAACATGTTATATTATTTAATCACACATATCTGACACATTATAGTATCCAACCATCACATCTAACATGTTATATTATTTAATCGCACAGATCCAACATGTAATATTATTTAATCGCACAGATCCAACATGTAATATTATTTAATCGCACAGATCCAACATGTAATATTATTTAATCACACAGATCTAACATCTTATATTATTTAATCACACAGATCCAACATGTTATATTATTCAAGCATCACATCTGACATTTTGTTATATATCATTTAATTATTGAATTGTCGATGTTCTTATTTGTCTTTGTACATGATCTTCTATCCACTGTTGGGAGACGTGACTGCTCCCCTTATCTTATCTCCTCTAAACACATTAGACTCGTTGAATTAAATGCGAGCAGAGATAGCTTATCTCTCCGCGTGTCCTAACTGCCGTCGTAAATGTAACCGCACGATGATAGATGATGTCCATGAAGCCGTTTCACCTGCTACTGTTATGAACCTATGCGGTTCAGCCAATCGGGCACTTTTGTAACGGTCTCTCGGTCTATCCTGTTTGCATTATTAGTGTTTATGTCCTTGACATACTTGCATTTATGTGGACATAAATAAGTAGTCATTCTTTATCAATATTATTGTCTTTTTTTTTAAAACCGCAATAGAATCAAACCCTAAACACGGTGGCCTATTGGGACGTTAAGATATCCTAATGTGAAAAACAGATTTGATATGCCTGCACTTAACCCTTTCACTGCCACACTACCAAATGGTTAACCCTTTCACTGTGACAATACAGACGGTTAACCCTTTCACTGCCACATGACAAAGGGTTAACCCTTTCACAACCACACTACAGACTGTTAATCCTTTCACTACCACACTACAGACAGTTAACCCTTTCACTACCACACTACAGAATGTTACCCCTTTCACTACCACACTACAGACGGTTAACCCTTTCACTACCACACTACAGACGGTTAACCCTTTCACTACCACACTACAGACGGTTAACCCTTTCACTACCACACTACAGACTGTTAACCGTTTCACTACCACACTACAGACGGTTAACCCTTTCACTACCACACTACAGACTGTTAACCCTTTCACTACCACACTACAGATGGTTAACCCTTTCACTACCACACTACAGACGGATAACCCTTTCACTACCACACTACAGACGGTTAACCCTTTCACTACCACACTACAGACTGTTAACCGTTTCACTACCACACTACAGACGGTTAACCCTTTCACTACCACACTACAGACTGTTAACCCTTTCACTACCACACTACAGATGGTTAACCCTTTCACTACCACACTACAGACTGTTAACCCTTTCACTACCACACTACAGACGGTTAACCCTTTCACTACCACACTACAGATGGTTAACCCTTTCACTACCACACTACAGACGGTTAACCCTTTCACTACCACACTACAGACGGTTAACCCTTTCACTACCACACTACAGACGGTTAACCCTTTCACTACCACACTACAGACTGTTAACCCTTTCACTACCACACTACAGACGGTTAACCCTTTCACTACCACACTACAGACGGTTAACCCTTTCACTACCACACTACAGACTGTTAACCGTTTCACTACCACACTACAGACGGTTAACCTTTCACTACCACACTACAGACGGTTAACCCTTTCACTACCACACTACAGACTGTTAACCCTTTCACTACCACACTACAGACGGTTAACCCTTTCACTACCACACTACAGACGGTTAACCCTTTCACTACCACACTACAGACGGTTAACCCTTTCACTACCACACTACAGACTGTTAACCCTTTCACTACCACACTACAGACGGTTAACCCTTTCACTACCACACTACAGACGGTTAACCCTTTCACTACCACACTACAGACTGTTAACCGTTTCACTACCACACTACAGACTGTTAACCGTTTCACTACCACACTACAGACGGTTAACCTTTCACTACCACACTACAGACGGTTAACCCTTTCACTAACACACTACAGACGGTTAACCTTTTCACTACCACACTACAGACGGTTAACCCTTTCACTACCACACTACAGACTGTTAACCGTTTCACTACCACACTACAGACGGTTAACCCTTTCACTACCACACTACAGATGGTTAACCCTTTCACTACCACACTACAGACGGTTAACCCTTTCACTACCACACTACAGACTGTTAACCGTTTCACTACCACACTACAGACGGTTAACCCTTTCACTACCACACTACAGACTGTTAACCCTTTCACTACCACACTACAGATGGTTAACCCTTTCACTACCACACTACAGACGGTTAACCCTTTCACTACCACACTACAGATGGTTAACCCTTTCACTACCACACTACAGACGGTTAACCCTTTCACTACCACACTACAGACTGTTAACCGTTTCACTACCACACTACAGACGGTTAACCTTTCACTACCACACTACAGACGGTTAACCCTTTCACTACCACACTACAGACTGTTAACCGTTTCACTACCACACTACAGACGGTTAACCTTTCACTACCACACTACAGACTGTTAACCCTTTCACTACCACACTACAGATGGTTAACCCTTTCACTACCACACTACAGACTGTTAACCGTTTCACTACCACACTACAGACTGTTAACCCTTTCACTACCACACTACATACGGTTAACCTTTCACTACCACACTACAGACTGTTAACCCTTTCACTACGACACTACAGATGGTTAACCCTTTCACTACCACACTACAGACGGTTAACCCTTTCACTACCACACTACAGACGGTTAACCGTTTCACTACCACACTACAGACGGTTAACCCTTTCACTACCACACTACAGATGGTTAACCCTTTCACTACCACACTACAGACGGTTAACCCTTTCACTACCACACTACAGACGGTTAACCCTTTCACTACCACACTACAGACGGTTAACCCTTTCACTACCACACTACAGACTGTTAACCCTTTCACTACCACACTACAGACGGTTAACCCTTTCACTACCACACTACAGACGGTTAACCCTTTCACTACCACACTACAGACTGTTAACCGTTTCACTACCACACTACAGACGGTTAACCTTTCACTACCACACTACAGACGGTTAACCCTTTCACTACCACACTACAGACTGTTAACCCTTTCACTACCACACTACAGACGGTTAACCCTTTCACTACCACACTACAGACGGTTAACCCTTTCACTACCACACTACAGACGGTTAACCCTTTCACTACCACACTACAGACTGTTAACCCTTTCACTAGTTTCAAGTTCAAGTTTCTTTAATAGTTGTCATACAGAAGTACAGAATACTTTTGCACAAAATGCTTCTTACTGTTGCGCTCCAGAGACTGTGCATGACAAGATAAGTATGAAATAAAAACATAGTAAAAATTAGAAGTAAAAAAAGAGGTCACAGTGTTCAGTTTAGACATATGTACAATGTTCGTAGACGTAGTTACCATACAATATACAATACTGTGCAGTGTACTAATATACAATACTATATAGTGCAAGGCATAAATGGACGAGGTGCAGTTTAGGTACAATTCACAGTAGGTGTACGAGTTGTAGTGCAAATCCTTTATCAATAAATATAAAGTGTAAGTGTGTTTGTGTGATCTAAAGTGTGGAGAGTGGGTGCTGCAGTGTGTTGTTTGTTTGAGTGAGTGTGTGCTTGTGGGTGTGTGTGCTGTGTGCATTTGATGGTTGTTGCATAGTGATTATTGTTCGTTTAGCGATTATTGTTCGTTTAGCAGCCTGATGGCCTGGGGATAGAAGCTCCTTCTGAGTCTTTCTGTGCTCGCCATAAGACTCCGGTATCGCTTGCCTGACGGCAGCAGTTCAAAGAGGCAGTTGTTCGGGTGGCTCGAGTCCTTAATAATTCTCTTAGCCTTCCCCTTGCACCGCTTGTTGTAAATGTTCTGGAGGGTGGGAAGCCCCCCTCTAATTGTGCGTTCGGCTGAACGTGTCACTCTTTGTAGTCTGCTACGGTCTTGTGCAGTGCTATTCCCAAACCAGGAGGTGATGTTGCCGGTCAGGATGCTCTCTATTGTACATGAGTAGAAGTTCCTAAGGATCTTCTGACTGACTTGGAACTTCCTTAGGCGCCTGAGGAAGTAGAGGCGTTGTCGTGCCTTCTTCACAACACTGTCAATGTGTGTGGTCCATGTCAAGTCCTCGGATATGTGGGCTCCGAGGTACTTGAAACTGTTCACTTCTCTCAACTGGTGCCCCGTCGATGCTGAGGGGGCTGTAGTCCTTGACCCCCGACCTCCTGAAGTCCACAATCATCTCTTTTGTTTTGCTGACGTTCAGGGAGAGGCAGTTCTCCTGACACCACTGTGACAGGTTCTCTACCTCTTCCAGGTAGGCCCTTTCGTCGTTGGCAGAGATCAGGCCCACCACTACTGTGTCATCAGCAAATTTGATGATGGTGTTGTTGTTCCGCTGTGCTACGCAGTCATGTGTGTACAGGGAGTAGAGGAGGGGGCTCAGAACACAGCCCTGGGGGGCCCCTATGTTGAGCGTGATGGATGAGGAGGTGCAGTTGCCGGCTCTTACCACCTGGGGTCTGCCCGTCAGGAAGTCCAGGACCCACTGGCACAGGTCATAGTTCAAGCCCAGGTCCCTGAGCTTGGCTATGAGTTTGGAGGGGACTATGGTATTGAATGCTGAGCTGTAGTCGATGAACAGCATTCTCACATAGTTCCCCTTCCTCTTGTCCAGATGTGATGCTGCTGTGTGCAGCACATGGGCTATGGCGTCCTCCGTGGACCTGTTGGGGCGATATGCAAATTGCAGAGGGTCCAGGTTGATGGGGAGGGAGGAACAGATGTAGCCCTTCACTAGCTTCTCAAAGCACTTCATGGCTATGGAGGTGAGGGCTACAGGGCGGTAGTCGTTGAGGCAAGCGGGCGTAGATTTTTTGGGTACAGGGATGATGGTGGACTTCTTCAGACAGGTGGGGATGACGGCCTGTTCCAAGGACAGGTTGAAGATGTCAGTGAATACCGGGGCCCAGTTGGTCGGCACAGACTTTTAGGACGCGGCCGGGGATGCCGTCGGTCCTGCTGCCTTCCTGATATCCACTTTTTTAAAGATCCGTCTCACCTCATGCTCTGTTACCCTACCACACTACAGACGGTTAACCCTTTCACTACCACACTACAGACGGTTAACCCTTTCACTACCACACTACAGACGGTTAACCCTTTCACTACCACACTACAGACTGTTAACCGTTTCACTACCACACTACAGACTGTTAACCGTTTCACTACCACACTACAGACGGTTAACCTTTCACTACCACACTACAGACGGTTAACCCTTTCACTAACACACTACAGACGGTTAACCTTTTCACTACCACACTACAGACGGTTAACCCTTTCACTACCACACTACAGACTGTTAACCGTTTCACTACCACACTACAGACGGTTAACCCTTTCACTACCACACTACAGATGGTTAACCCTTTCACTACCACACTACAGACGGTTAACCCTTTCACTACCACACTACAGATGGTTAACCCTTTCACTACCACACTACAGACGGTTAACCCTTTCACTACCACACTACAGACTGTTAACCGTTTCACTACCACACTACAGACGGTTAACCCTTTCACTACCACACTACAGATGGTTAACCCTTTCACTACCACACTACAGACGGTTAACCCTTTCACTACCACACTACAGACTGTTAACCGTTTCACTACCACACTACAGACGGTTAACCGTCTGTCGTGTGGTAGTGAAAGGGTTATGCCTATGTCTTTTTTTCTGAACCACTTTGAGCATAATTTTCGTATGAAAGGTGCTATACAAATAACGTTTTTATTATTATTATTATTATTCAAATGTGTGTGTGTGTGTGTGTGTTTCCCACCAGTAAATTCCGTCTGTCGTACTACCCTCACCGCCTGGAGAGCTTCAAGGGACTCCTGAACGCCGCCTTCCACGGCCAAGTGGAGCACAACGTCTTCGGGGACTTCAAGACCTACAGCCCCGGCCAGAGTCAAGCGCCTTGCTACTTCATCCACGTCTGCAAGAAGACCAAAGCCTAAAAAGGGCGACCTCCGCCCTCTCTCTCTCTCTCTCCTCCCCCTCCCCCCTCTCTCGTCATAAAGGACGACGTCGCCCCCCCCCCCCCCCCCCCCCCCCCTCTTTCGTCATTCAAACCTGGGCAAACCTATATTTGAGTATGGCTTTTTTTTTTTTCTTCAAACGCCGTCGTGGCTCTGTCGCGACGGGTCCCGGAACCCCCCCCCCCATCCCAGAGAGATGGCCCCCGAAACGGGGGTTCCTCGCCGGTCACGTGGAGGTCCCCCCCCCCCCCCCCCCCCGGACCTTGTCTGCCGTCTTATCGTTGGTCTCTCTGGGGGGGCGGTGTCTCGAGGTTTGAATGGTACAAAACTTTTCAAATTTTGACGTTCATAATGAATTGATACACTTGGTGCCACTTTATCCGACAAAGAATGCGTCGTTGCGAAGGTCTCAGAGGGGTCTTCGTCTCATCTCAGCTAGAAATGCACTTCAACGCGGTTCGGGAAGAGAATCACGCACCCCCTTGTTGTTTCTGTGGTTTCTGGTCTGAAATCATATTCAACTAGGGCTTCGCCCGCGCCTGCTCTCGTCCTTCTCCGCCACGGCTCTCTTTCAGAAGTGCTTCTTCTGTGCGCGTTGCTTCATTTGTTTAATGTCAAAGTGTGCGTGTCCTAATAGACCTGTTCGCTGTATACAAACATACCGCGTTCGAGCCCATCAGCAATACCAACTGAGTCACGTGACTAAGTTGCCCACTACCTGCGCGGTGATTGATTGATTGATTGAAAATGTTATTTAACAGATTGCAGAATGGGTACAATACAGGTACGGCTCAATAGACACAATGTGTTAAGGGATGCAGACCAGAGAAAGACTTTCGTCTGGTTTACATCAGGGTCCCCCGTTTTCAATTCATAATGAATTGTAAGTAAGGGTGCAATTAGCACCGTGCAATCCATTCTTTGTGGATCCCGCCCCCGGGTGTTGGTGGGTTAACTGCCCTTTTTGTAGCTTGAGCCCCTGGCCCCCCCCCCGAATTGTCTGTGCACGCCCCTGCTTATTATTCATTCGGTTGACTGGATTCGCTGCCACGAGAACGGGTCGGGGTCACGTTTGCCGGCTGTCGACCACGAGGAGATCGGTCATTTACCGCGCTTTGAGTGGAAAGACGAGACTTCATGTAACGCGTCTGTGTAGCCGCTGACTGGAGCGGCCTTTATACGCGGAACATGAAAACGAAGGTTATCCTATAACCCTAGTTACATGAGTCTTTGGGAGCGTTCTGCTCCCTACGGGACACGGGAATATCCCATAGGGAGCAGAACGTAACCAAAGACTAAAATGTAACGATCCCCATTGCAAAATTGGACTCCACTTGCACCGTATAACTTGTTTTCGGATATGACACTCTAATCGAATCTTAATTCTCTCCCGGTTATCGTATTTCCCACTTGTTGAAAGACCAAAGATTCTGATTGGTTACCAACGCCTGCCCGTCTCTCCGTCGCTATAGGAACGGGCCGGTGGCGGGCGGCGCTGGCATTAGGACAGACTGTTTGAACTCATTCACCCCCCCCCCCCCCCCCCCTCTCTCTCCCCTCTCTCTCTCTCTCTCTCTCTCTCTCTCTCTCTCTCTCTCTCTCTCTCTCTCTCTCTCTCTCGCTTTAAGCTCGTAGGGCCGCATTCCTACAGAGCTTGCTTCATACACTGTGGGACCACCAGGCCACAGCCACTGTAGTAGGCCACAGCCACTGTAGTGAGATTAACTTTGTTAAAGATCCGGTCTCCTTGGGGGGGGGGGGGGGGGATTATGGATTTTAAATTTGTTGGCATATTTCTCTATCGTCTGAACCGATTTGGCAAATATCCCCTCGGATCACACAGTGCTTGTGGTTTAGACTCGGAGGGTCTCCGTTTGATCATGGAGTGCTTGTGGTATTAGGGTGAGGGTTAGAGCGGGATACTCCTGGTACTGGTATCCGCGGATTTCGCCCAATACTCAAATCTGACGCCAGGAAATGTGTAACGTGCTAGAAATCGGAACGGAAGTTACTCGATCTGCTGCCTTTTTAAATTATATATCTCTATATATATATTTATCTTTGTCCAATGACCCCAAACTGATTTAAAAACTGTCTAAATCTATACTGTTGAGTAAAGGCGATGGATCGGATTGGTACTTTTGCCAGGGAGAAGGTGGCATAATGTGCGTCTCTGTATGGTACAGTTAGGCACTTGTCTTAATTGTACTTATCATCCTATACTCCAGACCCGCACTGTTAACAGTTGGTACTGTAAACTTTTCAACCAAAGGCTGCTGTTTCGTCCTCGATTGTAATTAGCATTTATTTTTCCCTTCACCATCCTATCTTCTTTCTTTCTTTCTTTCTTTTCTTTCTTTCTTTCTTTCTTTCTTCTTTCTTTCTTTCTTTCTTTCTTCTTTCTTTCTTTCTTTCTTTCTTTCTTTCTTTCTTTCTTTCTTCTTTCTTTCTTTCCTCCTTTCCTCCTTTCCTCCTTTCCTTCTTTCCTTCTTTCTTTTCTTCTTCTTCCTGTGTTTTGATTTGCCTCCCAAGCTGAACATGTGAAAGTCCAGGATCACACAGCGAGAGCCGGCAGGTTCTGGAACGGTTCTGTCGCAGGGCAGAGACTGACGTGCACAACTCCCCATAAACAAACAAACAAACAAACAAAACATTTACTTAGTGTATTCACGTAATACATAGTCGCAATTTCTTTTGAGTGGGTTTTGAAGAGTGACTTTTCTTTCCTTTCTTTTATTAGTTAATTAATAATATCTTGGAGTCTTACATTAATACAGTCTTACTTGTTTCCTAAGCCTTAGAAATCCACCCCCCACCCCACAAACACAAATGTTTACAATGTTTACTGTATCATGTGATTATACTGGAAATCTTTTTATTTGTCTGGAATACAAAAAAGAAAAAGAAAAAAGCTTTTAATCGTCTTTACTTTGAGTGTGGTGTGTTCTTTTGAAAACAAATTGAATTTTTTTTTTTTTTTAATCAATTGCACAGAGGTAATTACAATAACAAATGTAGCCAATGATCACCGGCCACTCATTTGCTGTCTGTCACAGAGCTACAACCAGTTATTATAGAGTATAATAATACTTTATATGATGTGTATCATCCATAACCCCTACGACACAATTAAAGGGTGCATTTTGAACACTTTAGTCTCATCCTACTCATTGATGTTGTTAATCGCTGCGTCCTGTGTTTGGCTGAAGATACTCCATGGAGTTCCAACAGAGAATACAGATTCAGCACAAATTTAAAGGGATTTAATGACAAGTTTGACTTCAAAATCAAATGTAACGTGCATGTATTGCAAATAATATATCGTGGTTGCTGCGTTTTTTATTTTTTTTTTACTTTTGCCAATATAATAAGTAAATATATTACTTATGGCTATAAGATAACATACATTATGTACCTTTTTTTCCCCCTATGGTCGACATTAATACTTTATTTCTGTTTTCTGATGAGACTGTGTTGGATCATTTGGCCTACACCCAAGCAGGTTGAAAGAAGGTCAGCATCCAACCAGAGTGCAAATGTAACAGTGAAGTGCATTGTAGTAATATACAATGTACAGGTGATTAAACTGGGTATAAAATATATAAATGAGTACTACTGAGTGTAGTGCTAATCAGATGCATGTACAGAGTTGTAGTATTAATATGTACAGTGATACAGGTACAAAGACAGTATGGTAGTAACTAGTAAGTCATACTGGCCAGCAGCATAACTGAGATAAGAGATATGTACAGATATATAGTATCTACAGGTATGTAAAAAGGATTATGTACAGACGGATGTGGATAAATATGTATATGGTAAATATAAATATATGTATATGTTATATACAGCATTACTGTACATGCTATCATACAGAGCTATATGGGTTATATGGCAGGTGTATAAATAGGTATATAGAAATAATTATAATTATGCAGGTATGTTCAGACATGTATATATATATATATATGTATATATATATATATATATATATATATATATATATATATAATATATATATATATATATATATATATACACTGTGTATACAGCATTGTTGTGCATGCTATCATACAGTTATAGGTAGACTATTTGAGGAGGTAGTCACATGTTCTACACACAAAAAACTCACGGCGCAGTTCACCACTTTTACACTAGAGGGCGCCATTACATTACAGGGATATTGGAAAGTCCATGGAATGTCTACAACGTGTTACACACATCAGTTGTCTGTTTTCACAATTTCCCCGACAACAGATTGTATTTGAGTCTGAACCCTAAATCTCGGCGCTAAAAAAAAGCTCACTGTGTAACGACTTTAACTCACACAGAATGGCTCCACAAGAGATTGTGCAATATGCAATGCTTCATAACCTTGATTTATGAAGATAGAAAACTATGAAAATACTAATGTGTGTTTCAAAATGTAATTGAATTTAAATGTTTTATAATTTTTTTTACTCAAAAGGCAATTGAGGTTTCCCTCATTTACAGTCATGTTGCAAAAAAGAAAAAAAGTCATAAAATCACATAACATCACAACAAGTAAGGATAACAATCAATTAAAACATGTACAACTTGATTGACAGAGGTTGGAGATCAAGGTTTTAAACTCTGCAGCAGAGAGGGGAGAATCTGAAGCTAGGACTGTTGATTCAAGAAATATATTTGTCACATACATCATACAGGAGACATGTAGTGAAATGAAGGCGGCCATGCCCGCCTTGATTGTGCAAAAATACAAATAATAAAATAGAATAGATAATAAAATAGAATAGACATGATAAAAGGTAATAAGAATAACAATAATGATGTAGTATAAGCAGGTAGCCTACCAATAATGATGTAGTATAAGGAGCTAGCTTACCAATAATGATGTAGTATAAGGAGGTAGCTTACCAATAATTATGTAGTATAAGGAGGTATCTTACCAATAATGATGTAGTATAAGGAGGCAGCTTACCAATAATGATGTAGTATAATGATGTAGCTTACCAATAATCATGTAGTATAAGGAGGTAGCTTACCAATAATCATGTAGTATAAGGAGGTAGCTTACCAATAATGATGTAGTATAAGGAGGTAGCTTACCAATAATGATGTAGTATAAGGAGGAGGTAGCTTACCAATAATGATGAATGAATGAATGAATGAAAACTTTATTTAACAGATTGCAGAATGGGTACAATACAGTACGGCTCAATACATACAATTGTTAAGGGGATGCAGACCTGAGAAAGACGTTTGTCTTGTTTCCATCAGGGTCCCCCATTTTCAATTCATATAGACATATATGACATACATGACATACAGATAGTCAGTACTGCTACATCTATACATTTATGACATACCAGATTTGCAAATACAGTACTGTTTGTGATACAGAAGGAGTCAAGAAAAGGGAGTATATACATTTGACGTAGAAACTGTACATTGGAGGAGGTTGGGTGGGGGGGGTTGGGTACATTGGGATATTGACAACCATACTGGGTAATTTACATTGGAGGTGGTTGGGGGGGGGGCGGGGGGCACACTGTATAAACAAGTAACACTGTACATTGAGGGGGGGGGGGGGGAGACACTGTACAAACAAACACAATTGTACATTGAACTATTGACAAAACCATACTAGGTAAATGACTGTACATTGGAGGGGGTTGGGTTAGGATATTTACAGGGGCCAGTGTTGAATTGCAGTCTCCCGTAGGTGTCCCTTGAGAGAGGTTTTGAAAGTGGGTAGTGATCCACATTCCTTTACAGCTTTGGGTAGGGCGTTCCACATTGATGTGGCATAATTGCGAAACGTGTTTAGTCCCTTATTTGAGCCGAATCTGGGTTTAACATGATTTGTGGAGCTCCCTCTGGTGTTGTGATCGTGGTATTCACTGACCTTTGGGAAGTATTTTGACATGTACATGGGTACCTTGGTCGTGTAGTGTATCTTGTAGACCAGGCCCATTGCAAGTTGTTGTACTCTGTCGTCTACTCTAAGCCATCCTAGGTTGTCAAAGTGGGCAGGGGTGAGGTGGGTTCTAGGAGTAAGGTCAAGCAGTAGTCTGACCAGTTTGTTTTGAGATGTTTGTAATTTTGTTTTTAGCGCCTTTGAGGTGCTTTGGTACCATGAGGTGCAAGCATAGTCGTAGTACCCCTGAATGAGTGCTCCTGCCAGAGTCTTCAGGGTGTTCTTGTTTACCAGAGAGGAGATCCGGTACAAGAATCGAGTTCGTTGGTTGACTTTTTTTATTACATTGGATGCCATTTTGTCACAGGAGAGATTAGCCTCTAGGATGGAACCCAGGTAGGTAATTTCATCTTTCCTTGTGACAATATTGTCACCCACTGTAACTGAGAAGCCGTCGGTCTTGCTGAGTTTGTTATTTGAACCGAAGAGAATGGACTCTGTTTTGCCCATGTGTAATGATAGTTTGTTATCAGCGAGCCATATGCAGATTCTGCCTAGTTCCGAGCTGAGGGTTTTTTCAACCTGTAACTTGTTCTTGTCAGAGACCAGCAGGGCTGAGTCGTCCGCAAACAGGAACAAGTTGCAGTCACAAGCTGACGACATGTCATTTGCATAAATTAGGAACAGTAGCGGTCCTAGTATGCTTCCTTGTGGAACACCACAGCTCACTGTGAGGGGGGGGGGATAGGGTACCGTTTACCTCCACCATCTGTTCCCTCCCCTCAAGGTAGGATTGCATCCAGCTCACTGATAGACTATCAAAACCAATTGCTTTTAGCTTGTCAATCAGAATGGAGTGATTGACCGTGTCAAAGGCCTTTTGTAGGTCCAGCATGACCATGCCGCAGTATTTGCCTGCGTCCACCTCTTGTTTGATGTGGTCATTCAAATAGAGAAGGCATGTGTCAGTGGAGTGGGATGTTCTGAAGCCAGATTGGAATTCGTAGATTAGATTTTTTTCCGCTAGGTACTTTTCGACCTGTTCGTAGACTATTTTTTCCATGACTTTCGAGATGGAGGTGAGAATAGAAACAGGGCGGTAGTTGCCTGGGTCTAATTTGCTGCCCTTTTTGTGCAGAGGGGTCACCCTCGCAATTTTGAAGTCCTTGGGGACGTGTCCCTGTTTTATGGAGAGGTTTATTATGTGTGTGATGATTGGTGTGATGGCGGCTGCTGAGTCTCTGAGGAATTTGGAGGGGATGTTGTCATGGCCAGTGGCCTTGTTAGGTTGGAGGGCGCTCAGTTTATTGAGTACCTCATCTGTTGTTACCATTTCCAGCTTGAAGTCGTCCTTGCGGACCCCTAGGTTTTTGTAGTAAGCTACTATGTGTTCTACCCCATAAAGCCCTGAGTGGGAGGGTAGTTTGTTTACCAGTGTTGTGGCTATGTTTGTGAAGAAAATGTTTAAGTAATTGGCTACATCCAGCTTGTCTGTGATGAGCGTGTTGTCCGTTTTTATGTTTATGTTTGAGAATCTGGTTTTAAGTTTTTTACTGCATCCTAGTTGATTATTGAGTAATTTCCAAAGTTCACGTGATTTGTTTTTGTAGTAGTATAAGGAGGTAGCTTACCAATAATGATGTAGTATAAGGAGGTAGCTTACCAATAATGATGTAGTATAAGGAGGTAGCTTACCAATAATGATGTAGTATAAGGAGGTAGCTTACCAATAATGATGTAGTATAATGATGTAGCTTACCAATATGATGTAGTATAAGGAGGTAGCTTACCAATAATCATGTAGTATAAGGAGGAGGTAGCTTACCAATAATCATGTAGTATAAGGAGGTAGCTTACCAATAATGATGTAGTATAAGGAGGTAGCTTACCCGTAATCATGTAGTATAAGGAGGAGGTAGCTTACCAATAATGATGTAGTATAAGGAGCTAGCTTACCAATAATGATGTAGTATAAGGAGGTAGCTTACGAGTAATGATGTAGTATAAGGAGGTAGCGTACCAGTAAGGGCCTTTAAAAAATGAACAAATCTTTAATACCAGTGTTTGT
>NW_028172007.1:2500-11491 GCF_963971535.1 Notolepis coatsorum
TTTATTTATTTATACATTTTTAGTTTTAGTTTCAAGGAAGACAAACGAGTTATATAACATTTTTAAACACAATATTTTTATTATTATTTTAAACACACTGAAGAAGAACTTCCACACGATGGTAAGAAATACATAAATAAATAAATAGAAGAAAATGAAGAGAAAGGAGAAAATAAACAGCAAAAAGAAAATGTTTACTTTGTTGACAAATGGATGGGTACATGCTATCTATTCTAGGCAGTGAAGTGGTACAATATACCTCTTGATTAAGACTCATGTATCGGCCACGCTAGGGAAGTCTGTCCGGATAAGTCCATAGAGAGAAAGGTCTGTGCACTCTGTTCCAACATAGTTTAAAGGGGACATGCATTGCTATTCCTTGCACTATTTGGGCAATTTTACACAATTCCTGCGAGTCTATGGAACACATCAGAAAGTTATTTTTCAAAAAAAAATGCATTGTTTTTATATTTTTGATCAAGTACTCAAAAGCATCATTTTTTCAGCCTCAGGATTTCAGGCTATTTTTGGATGGGCTTCGCCCATAAGCACTTTGAGTGAGGAGTCACCCACAGTCTGTGACTGGCAGACAGAGAGAGAGATAGAGAGAGAGAGAGAGAGAGAGAGAGAGAGAGAGAGAGAGAGAGAGAGAGAGAGAGAGAGAGAGAGAGGGACACGGAGCATAAAGTTATCTCTCCACTGCTTCCCCCCGCGCGGTCCAGGTTGTGTGCGTAAATGCGTGTGTGCCACTGCTTCCCCGCAAGGTCCAGGTTGTGTGTGTAAATGCGTGTTTGTGTTTCACACACTCCTGCACCTTGGTCCCTCTCTCTCTCTCTCTCTACCAGGGAGAAGCCACGAGCGTCAAATGTGTGTGTTTGTGTTTCACACACTCCTGCACCGCGCGGTCCCTCTCTCTCTCTCTCTCTCTCTCTCTCTCTCTCTCTCTCTCTCTCTCTCTCTCTCTCTCTCTCTCTCTCTACCAGGGAGAAGCCCTGCGCGTCAGGTTGTGTGTAAAATGCGTGTGTGTTTGTGTTTCCCTGTGCGCGCCGTCAGGTTGTGTGTTTGTTTCTCCGACAGAAGCTCCTCTCTCTCTCTCTCCCTCTCTATCTCTCTCTCTCTCTCCCTCTCTCTCGCTCGTGCGTTCTCTCTCTGCCTCGCTCTGTTTGAGGAAGTGAAGATATTTCCACTCGCTCTGCTGTCGCTGTCAACCATAGAGGGGGCGTTAGTTATGCAAATCAGTACCCTATTAACGTCAGCAATACCGTCAAATCAGAACGGCTTAGTTGAGTGAGGGAAGATCTCGTAAACTCAAGACTAGACTGATGAGTCAATATGGTAATTAGAGACACAGACCCATTGATAATAACCCCTATTGCTATAAAACAAATATGCTAAATACTGGAAAAAGCCATTTATAATGCATGTCCCCTTTAACACTTTGAATGCCATCCACAAGTTTTCTCGTGTTTACCCCCCGCGGGTTGAATGCCCACTCACGAGAATATTCGTTTTATTCGTTTTTTTTTATTAGCGATTTGAAATCATATTGCATCAAGCGTCCCTACCGTTGGAGATCCAGTCACCCCAGGCGCTCAGATGTGAAAAAAGCGCCCCCTATCGTCTCCCAGATGGTAAATCACCCTTTTGGATTGGACTCAATGAAAATGAATGGGGAACAAAAACCCGCACTCCACATTTTACTTCTCTAGTTTCTAGTTTCTAGTTTCTTTAATAGTTGTCATACAGAAGTACAGAATACTTTTATACAAAATGCTTCTTACTGTTACGCTCCAGAGACTGTGCTAGACAAGATAAGTATCAATAACATAGTATAGCATGTAAATTAGAAGTAGAAAATGAGGTCACAGTGTTCAGTATAGACATATGTACAATGTTCGATGCAGAATAGACGTAACTGAGTTACCATATAATATACAATACTATGCAGTGTACTAATATACAATACTATATAGTGCAAAGCAGAAATGGGATGAGGTACAATTTAGGTACAATTTACAGTAAGGTGTACGAGTTGTAGTGCAATCCTTTATCAATAAATATAAAGTGTGGGGAGTGGGTGCTACAGTGTGTTTGTTTAAAGTGAGTGTGTGCTATAAAGTGTGGGGAGTGGGTGCTACAGTGTGTTTGTTTAAAGTGAGTGTGTGCGTGTGGATGTGTGTGCTATGTGCGTTTGATGGTTGTTGTGTAGTGTTCATTGTTCGTTGAGCAGCCTGATGGCCTGGGGATAGAAGCTTCTTCTGAGTCTTTCTGTGCTCGCCTTGAGACTCCGGTATCGCTTGCCTGACCGCAGCAGTTCAAAGAGGCAGTTGTTCGGGTGACTGGAGTCCTTAATGATTCTCTTAGCCTTGCCCCTGCACCGCTTGTTGTAAATGTTCTGGAGGGTGGGGAGCCCCCCTCCAATTGTGCGTTCAGCTGAACGCGTCACTCTTTGTAGTCTGCTTCGGTCTTGTGCAGTGCTATTCCCAAACCAGGAGGTGATGTTGCCAGTCAGGATGCTCTCTATTGTACATGAGTAGAAGTTCTTAAGGATCTTCTGACTGACTTGGAACTTCCTTAGGCGCCTGAGGAAGTAGAGGCGTTGTCGTGCCTTCTTCACAACACTGTCAATGTGTGTGGTCCATGTCAAGTCCTCGGATATGTAGGCTCCGAGGTACTTAAAGCTGTTCACTCTCTCAACCGGTGCCCCGTCGATGCTGAGGGGGCTGTAGTCCTTGACCCCCGACCTTCTGAAGTCCACAATCATCTCCTTTGTTTTGCTGACGTTCAGGGAGAGGCTGTTTTCCTGGCACCATCCCGCCAGGACCTTGACCTTATCCAGGTAGGCCCTCTCGTCGTTTGCAGAGATCAGGCCCACCACCACTGTGTCGTCAGCAAATTTGATGATTGTGTTGCTACTCCGCTGAGCCACACAGTCGTGTGTGTACAGGGAGTAGAGGAGGGGACTCAGAACACAGCCCTGGGGGGCCCCTATGTTGAGGGTGATGGATGAGGAGGTGCAGTTGCCTGCTCTCACCACCTGGGGTCTGCCCGTCAGGAAGTCCAAGACCCACTGGCAGAGGTCATAGTTCAGGCCCAGGTCCCTGAGCTTGGCTATGAGTTTGGAGGGGACTATGGTATTGAATGCCGAGCTGTAGTCGATGAATAGCATTCTCACATAGTTCCCCTTCCTCTTGTCCAGGTGTGATGCTGCTGTGTGCAGCACATGGGCTATGGCGTCCTCCGTGGACCTGTTGGGGCGGTATGCAAATTGCAGGGGGTCCATGTTGATGGGGAGGGAGGAGCAGATGTAGCCCTTTACTAGCTTCTCAAAGCACTCATGTAACCGGGGTCTACCAGAGTTCACTCTGGAGCCTCGGAGCCGCGGCGAATATGTGTTTTACTGTATACACGATGGATCAATCAAATGAGCGATTTTTTTCGAATGGCGATCGGGAATTGGAATAAACCAATTGGATACCATCTGATCTCAGGTAAGGAATCTATGTTATCAGTATTAGGATAATCAGACTTGTTTTCACAGAGATATAAGCTTTTATGTAGTGATGCACCGATGTGAAAATTGTGGCCGATACCGATAACCGATATTAATATTGCTGTTCTGGCCAATACCGATATTTACCGATGTCGATATCTCTGTATAGAAAACACTTTTTTATGATAATCAAATAAAGAGCAATTTTTTCAAAAACGCATAATTATTTTACTTTTGTAACTTATTTTCAGAAATGACTGATATTTTGAAACTATTTAAGGCCAAAACATGTTAAAAAAAAAAAAAAAAAATATTATATTATATCGGCGGCCGATATATCGTGCATCACTACTTTTATGTGATTATGGTGATAGGCTGTTTGACTCTGCTCGCGGTCAGGAAATAGGATAACCGATTTTCAACTGGCGGCACGAGCGTGCATGCGTACACATATCGATCATCTAGCGTTTATTTGAAAACGATTCATAAATAGGCCGAAAAATGTTCTAGAATATTCCAGTAAAAGGCGATTATCATAGAATGTGTTGTTTTTTCCGTGAAAACAAGTGATTTTCAAAATGCTAGAAAACGGAAATGAAGCGATAAAAAAACAATCTGCCATGACAATGTTGACTGGAAAATGAGTCTTTGATACGCGACGGGCAGATTAGACACATAGCCATAATTTAAAACATAGATTAGGCGATATTAACGTTAACATTGGAGTGGATGTGGGCATTCAAGGGGGTAAAAAGGAAAACACGGCTGGCTCCCAAAGTGTTAAGGTGCAACAGTACCCCCAAAATCGCCTTTTTGCTTTTTTTTTCTCTCGACGATATTGAGATTTTGTTATATTTAGCTTCCTTAACATGTCTTATTTCAAACTAGTGGCAATAAAATATTGAAAACACACAATTAGTTGTTTATTTTACTTTATTTTGTCTGATTGTGTCCATAGATCACAATTACAATTTACAATACAAAACATTGAGGTTGTTTTCTCAAAAACTAGTTTTTATGCATTTTACTTACACACAAAGTCTTGGAACTCCATTTCCCTAGTACCTACACACACCAAACCTTCCACATTTCTTCCTATCCATATCCTGCCTCTAATTACAAAAGGGGTTGTTGATATATCATTCATAGCCGGGTTTATAATACATTTTATATTTATATTATATATTTTATATATATATATAGTAGACTGTATTTCCTGATGTATGGGCTGATAAGAGGACATAGCCACAATCCCTTCTGTGAAAAGTATATTTTTGAATGTATCAACAAAATGAAACCAAGTTTTTGAGTCTGGCATTATCCATGTTGGTGATGCGAGACTTGGCGATATATGCAAATGTGTGCATATTTAATGAGGAAGTGCCTCATTTGCATATATAAACATACAATTATGAAAACTTGCAATACATTTAGTTTTTGTTTTTATGTACATAACAAACTGGGAACATTTCATAGTGATATCTATTCAAATATGTTTTTTGCCTATTAGGGGGTACGGTCTCGCCTTAACATTTTGATTACCAGCCATGCGGTGCGCCTTACCCCGTTGAATGCCACCACCCACTTCAATGATAGCGTTGTGAACGCATATACTATATCTTAAATTATGGCTATGTGTATAATATGGCCGTCGCTTATCAATGACTTGTTTGCAGTCAACATTGTCGAAACGAATTGTTTTTTAATCGGTTCATTTCCGTTTTATACCATTTTGAAAAACCCTATTTTTCTTGAAAGTTTCAGGAAAATATAAAGATTCTGTGATAAACAGCCTTTACTGGAATATTCTGGAATACACAAAAAACTTTGTCATTTTTCGGCCTATTTATGAATCGTTTTCAAATAAACGATAGATTATCGATAGTATGTATATGTGTACTTATGCACGCTAGAGAAGCGAGCTGAAAAATCTATTCTCTCATTTCCTGATCAGCGCACACACACACACACACACACACACACACACACACACACACACACACACACACACACACACACGGCACATGCTGAGATCTCTGTGAAAACAGATCCGATTATCCTAAGACTGGTAAAATAGATTCCTTACATCAGATCAGATGTTCTCCAAAAAGATTATTCCAATTCCTGATCGCCATTCCAAATATCGATTGCGTTTATTGATTCAGCGCTGGGTACTGGAAATACAGATTCCATGCTGTTCTGAGGGTCGGCGAAGACTTGGATCTCTCCGGATGGCTTGCCGGATAAGTAAAATGAGGAAACTGGATTTTCCCCCCCCCCATCAGTCTAATCCAATGGGTGCAGTTACACAGGGAGAGACGATAGGGGGCGGTATTTTCCCAATGGAACTCAGAGAGGTTGCTGCACTAACGTGAGACTAGATTGATGAAATATGAATTCAAATTGCTAATAAAAAAAAAAGACAAACAAACGCTATATGTCGTTGCTGGCATTCAACGGTCGGCATGAACTAACGACATATAGCGTCGTTGGCACTCAAAGTGTTAAGAAGGGGTCCCAATTTGATAAAACATTGAGGGTTTGCTCTTGAGCCAGTAGGACATAGCTTCCAGAGGGATGACTTCTGTTATACAGTACCTTATAGCCATGGCAAGAGCTGGGGAGATTTGTCAAAGATCCACTGAAGTAAGATGCACCTTCTAGCACAAAAAAAAAAATCAAGCAGTTTTATCACGCAATGAGATTCAGCGCAGAATGTAATCCAAGGATACAAGATAGAGATTTTTACCAAACATTTCAGGAATGGTTTTATAGATTACAGATTAGATTAGAGTAAATGTATTGTCGTTGCACAAGCACAAGTACAAAGTACAAGGCAATGAAGTTGGCATCTAACCAGAGTAACAAGTAGCAGTAAACAGTACTGCTTTGCATGTGACTATGTGGAGTATGAGAAAGTTATGGCATAAATATGCTAAACTAATGTATGTACAGTATTATTATGTACAGTGGTACGAGTATGAATACACTATGATAATAAACCACTCTAGCCAGTGGTTTAAATAATATGAGTAGGTAATAGCTATATATTTGGGGATCGACAGTGGCTCAAGAGGTAGAGTGGTCGTCTGCTAATCGGAAGGTTTCTCGGTTCGATTCCCGCTCCTCCCCAGGCAGCGTGTCGAAGTGTCCTTGAGCAAGACACTTAACCCATAATTGGCACCTTGCATGGTTGCCTCCGGCGTCGGTGAGTGAATGTGTGAGTGAATGGGTTAAAATGTGAGGAACAAATATTTTAAAGCTCTTTGGATAAAAGCGATATATAAATGCACCATTTACCATTCACCATTTATATATACAGATGTATTATTATTATTATTATTATTATTATTATTATTATTATTATTATTATTATTATTATTATTATTTATTATTATTATTATTATTATTATTATATTATTATTATTATTATTATTATTAGAAACCTTTCCCCAGAAAGGGGACAATGAAAAATACAATGGAAGTATGACCCCTCAGAAACCTTTGTTACAATATTTGGAAAGTACAGGGTTTTATCTTGAACGTGAAGCCAAGGGAGAGGACAGTGACCTCACACCGTGTTAGTGTTTGTGCCAGCATTGTGCTAGTGGAGCAACCACTTTTTTCTCCCTGTGCCCCCCCCCCCCCCCCTGCAGTTCATCAGGGCCCTCAAGGGGGGGGGGGGGGGGGGGGGGCGCCCCACTGTTGTACAATGTACTGAATAGAATGAAATCAACAGTATGTGAAGCACTGTGAGTAGTTGGCTCTAATAGTCGTTATCCAATCAAGTCCTGAGGTCCGTGGTGATTTCTAACCCCTAATAGACAGACAGACAGGCAGGCAGGAGGACAAGATAGACACAGGCAGACAGACAGGCAGATAGGCAGGGGGACAGACAGGCAGGCAGGCAGGAGGACAAGATAGACACAGGCAGACAGACAGGCAGATAGGCAGGGGGGACAGACAGGCAGGCAGGCAGGAGGACAAGATAGACACAGGCAGACAGACAGGCAGATAGGCAGGGGGACAGACAGGCAGGCAGGCAGGAGGACAAGATAGACACAGACAGACAGACAGGCAGACAGATAGACAGCCAGACAGACAGACAGGCAGGAGGACAAGATATACACAGACAGACAGGCAGCTAGGCAGGGGGACAGACAGGCAGGCAGGCAGATAGGCAGGGGGACAGACAGGCAGACAGATAGACAGCCAGACAGACAGAGGCAGGGCAGGACATCGTACATTGCACAGGAATTGAATGGAAGCACTCACTCACTCAGTGAATTCCATATATATTTTGTTTACAGGCCTCTTGTCACAGTGGTGGGGGAAATTACACCTTACAGCCTGAGGAGGAATATGCGCGTCTGGGTGCCTGTTGAATCAATCCAGCAAAGTACTATATCATTCCTCCAGTTGTTATTCATGAGCCCCTCTCTCTGTTTCTCCTGCTATTCCTCCTCTCAGTGCCCTTTACTCTGTTTTCCCTTCCTGGCGGAGGAAGCGTTAGAGGCAGTGCCCTAAACATTTAGTACTTTGTTACTTGCCTTGAAGCTAAGATTGTTAGAAAGCCGCAGAGAGATTGTCCTCGGGATACAAGTCATTTAGACTGAATGGGCACACTGTAGCTTTAGTGTGTGAACACATCTCTCTCTCATTACTCTCTCTCTATCTCTCTCTCTCTCTCTCTCTCTCTACTCTCTTCTCTCTCTCTCTCTCTCTCTCTCTCTCATCTTCTCTCTCTCTCTTTTTCTCTCTATCTTACTCTCTCTCTCTCTCTCTCTCTCTCTCTCTCTCTCTTTACTCTCCCTCTTTTATTCTGTCATTCTCTGACTTAATTATCTCTCCTTGTACACTCTCCAACACTAATTCGCACACACACACACACACACACACACACACACACACACACACAACACACACACCACACACACACACACACACACCACACACTACACACACACACACACACCTACACACACACACACACACACACACACACACACCACACACACACACACACACACACACACACACACACACCACACACACACACACACACAACACACACACACACACAACACACACACACACACACCAAACCCACAGTAACCAACCATTCCCCCATGCGTTTCCTCTTGACCCGGTATATACACAGCACCTCCGCGGGCCCCTCAGCCAGTGCTCCATCCGTGGCTGTTTGATTCAGCGAGAGCCCAGTGCTCTTAACCTCGGCCTCCTCTGTGTGAGGGGCTGCTGCTGCGCGGGCGACAGGCAGGCAGGGGTGAGGCTTGCTCTTTTCCAGACACACTGTTCCATGAATCATTGCTCTCACACAGGGAGCGCTGGCCCACTCGGGGACTCACTACCCGCCCGCCTGGCTGATTATGTGCCTCTTAGTGAGGGAGGGAGGGGGGGTCATTTTGATGGAGGGACCCAACAAAACAAGAGGCTAACAACCAAGCTGTGAGCTTGTCCAACAGCGTTTCGAGAAG